>NC_137819.1:55973667-56211167 GCF_963921795.1 Nannobrachium achirus
GCTTGTCACAATTATTACATAATCGTCTAATCGCAATTATTTGAGATAATCACAATTATTTTTGCATAATCTCATAATCGTTTCCATGTTGAAAAATGTTCATACTGTATAGTTTCAAACATTTTCAAAAAGTAGTGGAAATGGCAGATCTACAAGCTCACAACACATCGCACCGCGTTGCGTTGTGAGCTTGTAGATCGCCTATTTCCACTACCAATGTTCTTTTTTAAGTATAAAGTTGTCAAATATGTCAGTAATTTCTTTGTATATTTAGGTTATGTGTCATATCTACCATGTGCAACTTCAAAGCCTATAGCCAAACAGAAATGTAATTGTCAACGACAAAAACACAATTAAATCGTTAATCGCAATTATTTGAGTGACAATTAATCGTCATGTAAAATGTCATATCGTGACAGCCCTAGTAGTACATTCTATTTTTCCCCCTGTTTCTACGGTTTCTTGGGCTGGATATGGAAGCCTGGAACGGTTGTTCAAGTGCAGCTAAACTTGACATGTTAGTAAACGTGCCACAATTAACAATAAGGAATTGCACCTGTGCAGCTGACCTGCGGAACCATTTTGTCAAGATGGGAAGAATACAAGTGTGGAGAATATAATTATAATACCTTGTTAAAGTGACCATTTTGTAAAATTGTGTATTTGCAGTTATTTTACTGTAATGTAACAACATAATAACCAGAACAGATAGACAAAGAGACATTCATGGATTTATATTTAAAAGTAACTTTTATGTTTCCCCCTGGCCTGGACCCAGGGTATGGCAGCTGCATACCCCTGCCATACCCAATTGACGCCCCTGGCAGGCAGACAGACGGAAGACTGGGAGCGGAGACGGATAAAAGGCTCAGAGATGAAGAGCGTGACATATTTGCACACAAAACAATTAGTCACTTGCCACTTGCCAGCCGTGACATACTGTAGTGAAGCATTGTGACAGACCACGTCTGTTGTCTTTGTGATCTTAACAGGCTTTCGCAGTGAGTCACCGTGGCGCGGGGAGTGCACTGACCCTGGTAAGAATGAAGTGAACCCTTTTACATCCAACAGGGGCGTCACAAGGGGGGGGGGGGGGGGGGGGGACTGAGTTACTAGGGCCCATGGTGGAGGGGACTCGATTATTTTACACTTTGGCTATTTTGCTATTTTTGAAAAGTCATGAAAATTTGTGCAAATCTTTGAATATATGTATTTTTTTAAGCGAACATTTGTAACTCATATTTTGCTTCTGGGGGGTCCCTGGAACTAACTATTTTGAAATGGGGGTCCATGGCCAAATACATATCATTTTGGGGGTCCTTCACATGAAAAAGTGTGAGCACCACTGACATAGAAACATTCAAAAAAAGATTTGAAATATCCAAAGACTTGCAAATAAATTCAAGATTTGGTGCTGCGCTTTGAGCTTGTAGATCTGCTATTTTTCAATAGTTAAAGCACAAAATAATGCGTAATAATGCGTTCCCAGTCTAAATGGGTTAAACCCCCTCCCCCTATGAAGAACATTCATGGGGGGCCCGCAGTGAATCCTTGTACCCAGGGCCCAGAATTTGGTGCGACACCCCTAGCTGTCAATGACTGCCTGGTCCCAGCTAGTGTAGGACCACTTCATCACAGACATGTGTTGTGAGGGGGCGTAAATGAGCCATAATTAAAGAGATTGATTGTTTATTTTGAACCAACAAATGACACAGAGGTCACTTGCTAAATAGATTGCCGGGGAATGTATTCAGTAAAACTTTCTATAAAGCCCAAGTAAAATCCTCATTGTGTACTGTGGACTTGACTTGAGTGTTTGCACTTACAAATGGATAAATTAACACTGATGATTGTTCTGTACACCCTGTAATGCATCACAGTACAGTACCTTCATAATGGATTATAACGCATCCATAATGCATTATAACAGTTACTATATAGGCTTCATAATGCCTCATGAAGTCTTACAGTATATCAGTGTCACCGGTGTTCCGAGGACCATCGGTGGTCCTTGAGGGAGTTCCAGGTGGTCCCCAGCTAAATGATGGAGAGTTGGTAAGCAAATGGACTTTCATTTTAAGCTCTCAAGAGTTACATTATTGTTAAACACCTGCATCGCTTAATTTACAAGAAGCCTACACAATTAGACAATGTACAAGAATTGTTACTTTGATTGACCTGTTATCCGTTTTATGGCACCACAACAATACAGGCGAAAATAGCAGCTTGTATATTAGCTATTTGTATTTTTGCTTCTTTTGGGTGACACTGTACTAGGCCTAGGATGACAAACAAGGACACTCATTTATTAAAAAACAAACCTTTTAAATATAGAGATAAAAGGTTTCTGCCCGACAGCAATTATTGTTTACTGTCAGAACCCTCACAGCTTGACCGTATCGGACGGACGGATAGACAGGTAACACCTGAAACTGTGGTTCCCCTGACACATCACTGTGACATCACAGGTGACATCACAGCGATGTCAGATACTCAGAGCAGGGATCTCCATATATGAGCATAAACAGGTGACATCACAGTGGAGTGGCTAGTTCAGACAGGGATCTCCATGTAAGGGCATAATAAAAAGGATTGTATGTTGTGATGTCATGGGAACCACTCTAACAGAATCCCTTTTATGCCCATATATGGAGCTCCCCGATGTCATCAATATTTAGTCCACATCTAACAGGACTTCATATGGGAATGCCCATATATGGAGGAAGACAGCCCATATCTGTGTGGCTGGTTCAGACAGGGATCTCCATGTATGGGCATGAAAGGGATTGTATGTATGATGTCAGATGTGATAGACGTCATAGGATTTTCACATGACTTATAACTGAGTAAGCATGTTTGATGTCTTACATATATGGGTACCAGGGGTCTCCATATATGGGTAACTGGTCCGATATACATCACTGGCCAGACTGCCAAGACAAGGGCGAGGTTGCTTGTAACCCTGAGGCGTCTTACTAGTAGTAGTTACAGTATAGCAGACAAAGACCTTAAAGACATCATGGCATGCCAATGCCATACACTCTTACAGAAATCACCATGAAGTTTACAAGACCTTATAATCACTAAACGGATAGTGCAATTATGAACAATTGTGATATATGATTTTGGCTGCTTTTCAATGCACTATGCAGGTATTTATAATGCATTACAGACATGGGCTTCATCATAGAAAGTGTTACCAAATTCACAAATGTTAAAATGCACAGCTCCACGAGGCCCACACAGGAACCATGAGTGACAGTGTGTAATAAAAGACAGCCGAGGACCTGCTGCTATGACTGCATAAATCCTGGATTCCTGGCAGAGGAAAGGCTTTGCGGCCCTCATCCATACGTTTGCCTTTTTTTATAATGTTCCCCAATCCCTTGAACTTGAATAGATTGGATTTTTTGATTAAATGGGCTTTTCATTGACTCTACAAGCGCTCAATCAGCCGTGAAATGACGGGGGAATGAATTTCAAACACCTCCTCATCTTAAACAATAGAGGTAGCCTCTGGTCATGCCTGAGCTGCGCTCTGGACCCCTGCGATGCTGCGCTAGCGAAGACGGCGCTATAACTATGCGAGTGTGCCATCGCCTTTATAGTCGCTTACCCAGAGGGCGAAATGAGAAATGACTGTGTGAGTGTCAGTATAGGGTGTCCTGTTATGGGAATGTTGCAGGCTACTGGCTGAACTGTTCTGCTGCAGTGTACAGCTAAAGCCTCAACTCAGGCCTGTTCCAAAGCAGGAAATGTTGTGACTTTTATTTGTCTTTGTTTCCTTATTCAACATCGACTGAATGTTGACCAATTTGCTCTGTAATTGTCAAGACACTTCAGTCAATTAAATCTATTAAAAGATTATTATATAATTCAAATCATCTATAAAAAATGTAATGTTTTGGCTATATCGATTTTAAAGGTAGGGTAAGTGATATAGTTTTCGTCAAAATAAAACATTTATTTTGTTAAAATGTAAATGTAAACTTTTTTTGATTGTTTATTTTGAACCAGTGTTAATTCATCCATTTGTAAGTGCAAACACTCAAGTCAAGTCCACAGTACACAATGAGGATTTTACTTGGGCGTTATAGAAGGTTTTACTGAATACATTCCCCGGCAATCTATTTAGCAAGTGACCTCTGTGTCATTTGTTGGTTCAAAACATAAAAGTACTATATTCTGATTGTAATTTTCATAGAAATAGAGTGTTTGTGCAGTAACATGATTCTCTCTATCAGTCCAGCTCTTTAATAAACAAAAAAAATACTTTTCAGGTGGGTTGCAACATTCTTTTGTCTTCCGATTCCAAATTTCTCGGCTCATTTCTTCGTGTCACCACTTCCAATTTCACTTGTTTAATGTGTATCCTGTCTGAGTACTCTATCCTGATTGGATAAAATTGGTATCCCGACCTGAAAATGCATTTTCTGTTTAATAAAGAGCTGGAGAAACATGGAGACTCCAGTTAGTGAAGGAACACTCTATAGCAGGGGTCTTCAACGTTTTCAGGCCAAGGACCCCTTAGTTGAGAAAGAGATGTCGAAACGTAATAAATTTGACATTTCACTCTGTACTTAGTCTGCTCTTTTTCCCCCTCTACACCAAAGCTCTTTGCCAAAAATAGCCAATCTACAAGCTCACAACGCCTTGCGCTGAGCTTGTAGATCTGCTATTTTTGGCTAAAGTTCTCAGAATATGGACACTAGGGTTCAAGTGGTTCATATAAAAAAAGAGACAAAAGGTTTCTATCACTCAAAGATTTGGAGGACCCCTGTAGTAACTCTGGGGACCCCCTAGGGGTCCCGGACCCCCTGTTGAATGTGCACGCACATGCTCACGCACACACTCTCACACACACACACACACACGCACACACACGCACGCACGCACGCACACTCAGACACACAGACACACACACACACACACACACACACACACACACACACACACACACACACACACACACACACACACACACACACAGTAGCAGACAGACAAATGAAATATACAAATTCTGCACATTCTTTTGGGCATGGAGGTGTGAAGGAATACAGAAAAAGTATTTGCCATCATTTCTCTCTCTCTCTCTCTCTCTCTCTCTCTCTCTCTCTCTCTCTCTCTGCCAAACCTGCCCCAAAGGCACACTGTATAGACCCCAATGGGGTGTGAAACTCCCTGTATATGGCATTAAAGTAAAATGGCTGTTGTCAATAGATCAAAAAGGACCATGCATTTGCTCAATAAGTTGTGGACAAAATGACCTACACTTAAAGGACCAGACGGCCATCAATACATATAAATGTCTATTCACAGCTTCAGTCATATGTCGAACATATAAATAAAACATTTTCTTTTAATGTCAACATAATGGGCTAAACCTCACTGAGGATATGGATTCTTAAATTTTTCCTCCGGCGACTATATTCTGCTGGACTTTTCAAATCGATCAAATCAACTGCATATTATGCTACATAACACACTACAGCATGCTGTGGAATATGGTCATAGTATTGTTGCGACCGCCAGGTCGCAGTTACTATCAAAAACTCCACCGTCTGTCAGTCTGTCTGTCACGTCACACTTTTCCCCTAGTCATACCGTATCTCCGCCACCGTTGCCAACCCCTATCCATGCCAAACTTTGCACACATACTCCTTGGCTGCCAAACCACAACCTCATTTCTCACATGGCCCTCTTCTAGCGCCACCATGAGGCCGATTCTTGCAAAACACATTTTTGGACACTGCTCCTACAGATTTTGCCCTAAAATCACGCCAAGCGGTACACAGTATCTCTACAGTCATGTCATCAACATGGATCTGTCCCATTTCCCATATTCCCTCCTGATTGCCTACCATTGCCTTCTAAGGTTTGTGTATGCGACTTGACGGTCGCTTATCTCCCGATTAGGGAGTCTTACTGGTTAAGTACTGTGAGTCCTAGTCATCGCTATTGTGGGCCTGTCATGATGCCAGACCACCGCTATGGTCCTTCAATCCAATTAATGTGGGGTCCAGGGATCCCCAGGGATCCTTGATGGGGTTCCAGTGGGTCCCCAGCTAATGACCGATGGTTAGGAACCAAATGGTACGGGTTGTAAATCTGAAAGTGTACAATTGGAACCAACCCGTCCCATATACAGATCGGTAAGGATCATTTGTACACTCTCAGATTTAAATGAATGTGGATGGTTTTACAATGTAATTTAGTCGCAGTATTAAAATAGTTGGAATAACAAAGGTTGAGGATCACTGCTTTAAGCGTTAGTCTCCTTTCTTTTCTTCAGGGCATACATTAAATAATGACGTACTTACATTTTATGTAAAACACCCACATGGGACATGAGAAAATAACAATAATGTTGCACAGTCATAAAAGTGTCAGTTTCTTTCTACATATTTCCCCACCTACACATCCAGTTCTGTACAGTTAATTTGCTTCCCGCACAATCTTTATGACATCATTTACTGAGTCATAACATAATTCAGTAAATAACGGTGTCAGTACTACTCAGTATGAATGCACACACACACACGCATTTTGACATAATATAAATGTGGACAGATGTAATCACAGTACATAAGGGACCTGTTGCAACAAGCAACCCACAGAAACTCATAGAACCTCTTTACAAAACACCCACAAGCATTGGTATGTATCGTCACATGAACACAACATGATGTATGAGAGCATGCACACACACACACGCAAACGATACACAATAGTGCTGTACATACTGTACTCACATGCACACAATAGGTACAGTACTAGGGATGGGACGATACGCAATATTATCGTTTATCGTGATAAAAAACACTCACGATAATTCACCTTTTATTTGCCAAGCTGCATATCCGGTACCACTTTTTCTCTATCAAATGTCTTTGCCAAAAGATAGCCGATCTACAAGCTCACAACGCGTCGCAACGCGTCGCAACGCGTTGTGAGCTTGTAGATCGGCTATTTTTTGGCAAATGTTCCGCCCCAGGATAATGGATGTTAGGGATGTTTTATGTAGCGCGATAATATCGTAAATCGCGATTTCTTTGGTCACAATAATCGTGATATGACATTTTCATATCGTCCCATCCCTATACAGTACACAGACAGACAGACAGACAGACAGACAGACAGACAGATAACCAAACACACACACACACACACACACACACACACACACACACACACACACACACACACACACACACACACCACATCACTCTTATGCATTCTCACATGCCCACAGCAGTAGGCTACTAGCGCATGCACGCGCGCACAGCGCACACACTCACGCACGCAGCACACACGCTGCACGCACGCACGCACGCAAGCACGCACGCATGAACACACGCATGCACACACACACAAACACACATATGTATACACATACACATACAAACAAGTGGTGACAAGTGACACTTGGGGACACAAAGCAGAAGGCAATCTCCCCCTTTGACTGAAACCAAAGCTGAAAGCTGGCTAATTCTGTTGCCAAGCAACCATTCATGCACACTCCCTCACTCTCCTCTTTCTTTGGCTGGCCTCGCAGTTTTTTCTATTCAACATTTAAGCCATCATGACAATTTGTCTCCTCTGTTTACCGTTAATGTAGGACAGTGGATCTCAAAGAGGGGTCTGGGGACGCCCAGGGGTCCTTGGGGGGTTCCGGAGGCAGGGGCCCCAGCTAACCCCCAGCTAACCACTTTAACTAGCGTGTTGTGAGCTTGTTGGTCTGTCATTATGGAAAAGGGATTTGGAAACATCTTGAAATATTGTGAAAATGTGGAGTATCTTTTTGTTTTGACCACATCTTCACGTATTGCGGCCCCTGGCCCAAAACGTTTGGGAGTCTGTGGCTAAATACTACTGTAAGTGATGCACTTCCTGTGACTGTACAGTATATATGCTTCAAACATCATTCCCTCTTATCTATGCTTAGTTCAACCACCCTGCACTCCCTATCTATTTAGACCTACTCTGTCACTGACCGAGCGGTCCGCAGACTTGGACCTCCGCTCTGTCCCCGGCGCAAACAAGCGAACCTTCGGCGACAGAGCCTTCAGTGTGACAGCCCCCACCCTGTGGAACTCTCTCCCAATAGAGATTCGCCATGCTCCAACACTGGACTCTTTTAAGGCTGCCTTGAAAAGACACCTATTCACTCAGGCTTATGGCACTTAGTTTTTTGTTTAGTTGTTTGTATATGGTTTTGTAAAGCGCCTTGGGTTCATGAAAGGCGCTATATAAATGCAAGTTATTATTAAATTACTATTATTATTATTATCTCTTAAACCACCTAGCACTCTGTCTCTGCCGCAAACAAATCACTTTCAAGGCAGTGTCCCTATTTTGGGCATGTCATTACAGCAGAACAATCGTCTAACCAAATACATTTCTGTCCCTTCAGTCGGACAACTCTTGGATTGTCATTTATCTTTTTTTGTGGGACTGCGGAGCATCCCGACTAAATCTGTTTTTTACACTGCATTATTATGTATACTGTTCATCAATATGCTCTGTCGAAATAAACAAATTAAGTATAAAGTATAAATACAAATATTTATTGAGCATAAGCCTACGCATACAGTATATAGTTTGGCACCAAGATTCTATCCCAATTCATTAATTCCCTGTAAGCATGAAAATAATTATAGACAGCAGTCAGTAGAGCCTGAGCATGTGGTAAGTACTGGGTAAGTATTGCCCTGCACCTCAGCAATCCATCTCCCAGGGGTCTAGTGCAAAAGTGAAAAGGGTATAGAACCCCTGGTGATCAGCCTACAATAAGCCACTCAGGGGCATCAATTGGGTATGGCAGGGGTATGCAGCAGCCATACCCTGGGTCCAGGGGGGGAAATAAAAGTTACTTTTAAATATAAATCCATGAATGACTCTTTGTCTATCTGCGCTGGTTATCATGTTGTTAAATTACGGTAAAATAACTACAAATGCAAAATTTAACATAATGGTCACTTTAACAAGGTATTATAATTATATTCTCCACACTTGTATTCTCCCCAGCTTGACAAGATAGTATATTCCCAGGTTCCGCAGGTCAGCTGCACAGGTGCAATGCATTATTGTTAATTGTGGCACGTTTACTAACATATTAAGTTTAGCTGCACAGTTCCAAGCTGCCATATCCAGCCCAAGAAACCGTAGAAACCTGTGTAAAAAACGTACAAAAGTTGTTGTTTTTTTTCAGACATTGTGAAAATAGCCGATCTACATGCTCACAACGCCTCGCAGCGCATGTAGATCTGCTATTTTCACACTAGAACCGTGTTATCCAAAATGTAATGCCTATTTTCCATGAGGACTCCCATCTTTGCCATACCCTATCTTTTGCTGAACTGACGTCACTGAAGCCACTCCGACCTACTTACTTACTTACATGTTACAAACACATAGGTCTACATGTGTACACTGTCATACATACAAACAAGTGGTTCCATTGCCACAAAGCGGTCGCTACTGTACGTGGCCTGACCATTTATATTTTCATGCTGCTTCAAGAGCATCTTTTGCACTTCTGTACCTGTATATGAGATGTAACAAATCTTGAAATACCAGCAAATCAGGCATTGCCTCTAAGTCAGTTTAGCCTTGACTCGAAACAGGAACACATTTTAAGAAGCACATAATGGCTGAAAGCCCAAAAGTACAGTGTGTGGCTGATTGGATCAGTGTGCAACAAGAAAGAATGGACAGGCGGCTCTGGATGAAAAGGCAGAACATTTCTGTTAGCAGCATGTTCCAGTAAGCACAGACACTCACACGCTCTTCACAAATGGATTATCAGCACCATTCTCTCTGAATGATGCTCTTGCAAAGAAACAGAAATGGAGCACGTTGGCGAATGGCCTCATTGTACGGCAAAAAACATACTTTCAACGGGCACGTACCTTTTAGGCGAAGCCCGAACTGGCGAAGTGGGGAAATGTCCGATACCGTAGCGATCTGGCGAACGTCTTCTGGACAGGGCGTTTATCGTGCGCTTGCCCAGGCCTTACGGCCTGGGCATAAATATAACGATTGCATTCACCACGGCTTCGTAACTCGCGCGGCGCTCCGCCGGCCGCGCGGCCCTGGCCCTGGCCCTGGCCCTGGCCCCGAGGACCAAGGTCCGCTGGCCTTCGCGCCGCTTGCAGTGTCGTGGACAATCGATTCGCCAGATCGCTACGGTAGGAGACAAATCCCCACTTCGCCAGTTCGGGCTTCGCCAGAACAGGACTTTCCCCTTTCAACTGAGAGAAGTGTTCTGTTGAACGGATGACAGACAGACAGACAGACAGACAGACAGACAGACAGACAGACAGACAGACAGATAGATAGCGAAAAACAGGACTTTTAAAAGTAAGAGTAGAAGGATACAACTAAGATGAATGAAAAAATAAAAAATGTAAATACAAATAGGCAGACAGAAGACCTGATCGAGCCATCTGCACTTGGACTGACTGAGTTAGCATAATTAATACAGGCCTACACAGGCCTACTATTAATGAAAGTATATAATACAATACAACATAGGCATATAATATTATAACAACATAGTGCCGTATATGAATAATATACTGCAATGCCTATGGCTGTTGTGGAAGCCATTCATGGTCGGAAACCCTACATGGAAGTTGTGTATTTTGCAAATATATAATTCTGCACACACACACAGCCCCGAGTATATGAGCTGCTGACCTCTGGCATTTCATCACTGGCCCTGGACTCTTGTTATTTCCAACTGCAAATGGAACAAAACTGCTCTTGGGGGGAGGGGAAAAAAGGAAAATAAATGTTATTACCTTAAGTAGGTTGCACTGGTGTAGTTATGTTTACGTTAGAAACATAAAATGGATCAGTGCTTTTTTGCAAAAAAGAAAAGAGTAATCTCACTACAATCCCAGGGCGTACATAACACATGTATATGTAATTTGCATACATCAGAGCGAAAGCAAACGCACACACGCATAAGGATTCACTGGTAATTACGATTAGAACGCTGCCAACTCTGAATAATGAAGCCAGTTAACAGCATTAAAGATGATTACCAAGATGATAGAGAGCATTGTTACATTGATTGCATACACAATGGACAGGAAGGGGAGGGTCCCGGGTGACACAAGAGAGAGATCCACAGATGAGTAACAATGTGAATAACAATTCAAGCACTTATGAATGGAGTTATCATCACAGGTGCTTGATTGATTCTCTGCTGATGTGCCACGACATCAAAGGTCCTCTTGCAAAACAGAGTCACGGACAGACGGGTTTAAATATTCAGGGGCCTTCGTATCAACAACACTTTTATCTGCAGGCTGTGAAGAAGAGAACGCCCCGCCATCGTTTCCTTTCTCCACTGCAGATAAATCTCCTGATCCTGAGAAAACTCCGAAATGTCAATTCTCATTCTCCGCCCGAAATCACGGGGGATTTGAAAGTTAAGGAGGGAGAAGAGAAGAGCTGCTTGGAGACGTGACCAGACATCATGTGTGGAAGGAAGCCGCCCCATATAACGTCAATCCGGGTGCGTACCTTTTGCGCGAAGCCCGAAAGCGCGAAGTGGGGAAATGTCTCCTACCGCACCGTTAGCGCGAAGTGGGGAAATGCATACGTATGCATGCAAATGCAGGCTATATTAGCCGACTATTAGCACCCTTCGGCTATCGGCTTCACTTTGCGGGGGGAGGGGAGGCGTGAGGACATTTTAAGCCCTAAGAAACTACACAACCACACAATATAGGCTATTTGACTACGGTAAATGAAAAAGGGTGCCCCCTGTCGAAACTATTGTACTACCACACAATATATCTTCCTGGACCCTTATTGTGAAGGGCTACTACAAGCTCACGTTGTCGACGTGTTGTGAGCTTGCAGATCAGCTATTTTGCGAGACAAGCTGAGTGCAGACAGCACTGCATATTATGAGCTGCGTGCTCAGTGCGTGCACAGTGGAGCATGTGAATGAAAAGAGAGACATTGTACTACCATACAATATCGAGCACTGCATATTATCAACGTTCACAAGGAGCTGTACTACCATACAATATCGGTGCGGTAGGAGACATTTCCCCACTTCGCGCTAACGGTGCGGTAGGAGACATTTCCCCACTTCGCGCTTTCGGGCTTCGCGCTTTCGGGACTTTCCCCGTCAATCCAATAAGACTCCACACACATTATCCAGTCAATAAGTCTTTATGGATTTAGCTTTTCAATGTCCACCCACTGCCATCTCACACAGGCTCGCTGTGAAGGGCATGGCCCACGCGCACATACTAAACTCGCAGGCAGGCGCGCACGCGCGCGCACGCATGCACGCACACACACAACTCACACACACACACACACACACAGACACACACACACACACACACACACACACACACACACACACACACACGCACCAGTGGTGTAAAGTAACTAAGTACATTTACTTAAGAAAGTACAATTTTGAGGCGTTTGCAATTTACTTGAGTATAATTTCCAATTTCCAATACTTTTACTTCTACTCCACTAGATTTATTTGGAAACTTTCGTTACTTTGCAGATATAAATGACAATATATTAAAACAACGTGTCGTGGTAGAGCTGCTATTTTTGTACTTTCACTTTTGGTATTTAAGACAAGTACATTTTGAATTCCGGACTTTCACTTGTATTTCTACATTGCAGTATTGATACTTTAAATGTAAAAACACAGACAAAAAGCCAAAAATGTGGGACCCCTGTCACAGTCTGTCAGTGTCTGTGTTTGTCTATGTATGTGTGTGTGTCTTTGTGAGTGGGCGTGTGTTTTGGGCGGCGGCTTGGCTCCAGTTTCCAGGAGGCACACCTGTTTCCTGTTCCCTCATCATCCTCTGCTGCCTGCCATCAGCTAATCACTGGGAGTCTTTAAATGTTTGGTCTGCTCTGCCCGCGATGCCAGATCGTTGCACAAGCTCCCGTGAGTGGTAACGCTACTAGCCAGTTTAGACTTTAGCATTGTTAGCTATAGTGAATCTCTGCGTTTGTGCTTTTTGGAAACCCAGTTTTTGTTCCTTGTGACTTTTTGCCTCCTGTGATTTTTGACCTTGCTCTCTGCTCCTCCTCAGTGATTGTTCTACCTGCTGCCTTGCCTGCCTTGCCTGCCTGCCCACGCTGTGCCCACCCCAGGCCTACACCACTACCACTCCTCTCCAGCTTATCTTTAATAAACACCCTTGGACTTTGACTTTGTTTGTTGTCTGCTTTTGGGTCTGCCAGTTTAACAAATCGTGACAGAACGATCTGGCCAGAATGGACCCAGCAGACTTCGACAGGATGAAGGAGGCCATTACTATTCAGGGACAGCGCCTGGGGAACCATGAGGTAATGCTTCAGAAACTTCTTGACTCTATGACTTTAGTCAATGAACAGCTTACTGCCATCCACGGTCAACCTCTGCCTGCACAACCACCTGAAGCTCCCGCTGCGCAACCTCCCATTCATCCTGCTTCTGAGCCTAACATTCCCCCGCCTGCTAAATATTCTGGAGATCCCAACACCTGTCGTGAGTTTTTAACTCAAATTCAGCTTTCTTTTGATGCTCAGCCATCTCGCTTTGGCCGTGAGGCAGCCAAGATCGCTTATGTAGCCAACCTGCTACAGGGGCCTCCACTGAGTTATTTTAATGCCCTTCGTGAGCAAGGTGCTGCTTCAGTCCAGTCCTTTTCTGCGCTATCCGCTGAGCTGAAACGAGTCTACGACCACCCCATACGAGGACAGCAGGCAGGCCAGCAGTTGCTTAGACTCCGCCAGGGGAGACGCTCAGTAAGAGAATTTACTTCTGAGTTCCGGTCCCTAGCTGTGGAGAGTGGTTGGAATGACCAGGCCCTGCTCTCTGCTTTCCAGAATGGGCTCAGTCGTACCATTGGGAGAGAGATTGCTCTTAGGAAGGAGCAGCTTTCCTTAGATGAAGCCATTACAACTGCTATCAACCTCTCTGACCAGATGGCCCAGTGGCAAGTAGACCCAGCTCCTTCTCGGTCATCAGAACTTTCCATTGGGGTAAGCTACAAATCCCTACCAGCCGAGTCCAGATTCCCTGTGCCTGCAGCATCGACTTCCAGTCCCCCTGGTGAGGAACCCATGCAGTTGGGCCGTGCCAGCCTTACTCCTGAAGAGCGCCTCCGCCGGGTGAGGGCAGGGGTGTGCATCTATTGTGGCCAACCTGGCCACTTCCTTGCTGCCTGTCCCTTGCGGTCAAAAGGGCAGGCTCACCAGTAACAGTGGGGGTTCTGGTGAGTCCGGCGGTATCCTCCCCCAAATCCTTGTGCCGCATGCAGTTCTCTACCATCCTTCGTTGGCAATCCCTGTCTCGGTCACTGTTAGCCCTGGTGGATTCGGGGGCGGATGAAAACTTCCTGGATGCAGGTGTCGCTTCTCAAATGGGCATCAACATTGAGCCTCTTCCTTCACCTCTGCAGGCCAATGCCCTGACTGGTCGACTCCTCGCTCGAGTTACTCACCGCTCCGAACCTGTACATCTCCTGGTCTCCGGTAATCATCATGAACAGATTCAGTTCCACATAATCGCCTCCCCTCTTGCTCCTGTAGTCCTTGGCCAGCCCTGGCTGAGACTCCATAATCCTCACATTGACTGGGCCGCAGCCAAAGTAGTGAGCTGGAGCTCTTTCTGTCATTCCACCTGCCTGCGGTCTGCCCGTTCCCCTGCTGAGGATACAGTTTCCCCTGTCTTCTCTGAGCCCCCAGATCTGTCCAAGGTCCCTGCAGTCTACCATGACTTGGGAGAGGCCTTCAGCAAACAACTGGCCTTGTCACTCCCTCCTCACCGCCCCTATGACTGTGCTATAGACCTGCTTTCTGGGGCTCCCCTGCCATCCAGCCGGCTATATAACCTGTCCCGTCCGGAGCGTGAGACTATGGAGAGCTACATCCGTGACTCCTTGGCTACAGGCATCATTCGACCCTCATCTTCTCCAGTGGGCGCAGGCTTCTTCTTCGTGGGTAAGAAGGATGGTTCCTTACGCCCATGTATTGATTATCGAGGACTCAATAACATCACCATCCAAAACAAATACCCACTACCGTTACTAGCCTCCGCTTTTGAGCCCCTCCAAGGAGCCACTATATTCTCCAAGTTGGACCTCCGTAATGCTTACCATTTGATTCGAATCCGAGCCGGGGATGAATGGAAGACGGCTTTTAAGACACCCCTTGGTCACTTTGAGTACCTGGTCATGCCCTTCGGCTTAACAAATGCCCCAGCAGTGTTTCAAGCTCTTGTGAATGATGTCCTTCGTGACCTGCTTAACCGCTCTGTTTTTGTTTATTTGGACGATATTCTGATCTTCTCACGTAGTCTGGAAGAGCACATTGTTCATGTAAGCCAAGTACTCCAGCGTCTTCTAGAGAACAAGCTCTTCGTAAAGGCAGAGAAATGTGAGTTCCATGTTCAGTCTACAAGATTCCTGGGGTTCATCGTTGAGAGTGGCCAGGTGAAGGCAGATCCGGAAAAGGTGCGGGCAGTGGTGGACTGGCCTCAACCAACCTCTGTCAAGCGTCTTCAGAGCTTCTTGGGGTTTGCTAACTTCTATAGACGTTTCATCAGGAACTACAGTCAGGTGGCTCTACCCCTCACCAGACTCACCTCTCCAGCTGTCCCGTTCACTTGGACCACTGACGCTGATGCTGCTTTCAATGAACTAAAGAGGCGTTTTACTACCGCTCCTGTCCTCATCCACCCCGATCCCTCACGCCAGTTTATCGTGGAAGTAGATGCCTCGGAGACTGGAGTGGGGGCAGTCCTTTCCCAGCGATCTGCCGAAGACCAGAAGCTCCACCCTTGTGCGTTCTTTTCTCGTCGTCTTGAGCCGGCTGAGTGCAATTATGATGTGGGAAATCGGGAGCTTCTCGCTGTCAAATGCGCCCTGGACGAATGGAGGCACTGGCTTGAGGGAGCAGAACACTCCTTCATCATATGGACAGACCATAAGAACCTGACTTACATCCAGTCTGCCAAACGCCTCAACTCCCGCCAGGCCCGGTGGGCTCTGTTCTTTGGCAGGTTTCGCTTTACACTGACCTATCGTCCAGGCTCCCGTAACACCAAACCTGATGCCCTGTCTCGTCAGTTCAACTCAGAGGGTCCCACCAGTCCCGAGCCCATTCTTCCTTTGTCCTGTGTGGTGGCTGCAGTGACATGGGAGATTGAGTCGCTGGTTCGAGGGGCTCAACGAGATCAACCAGACCCGGGCAATGGCCCTGACAACCGTCTCTTTGTGCCTGACTCTGTCCGCTCCCAAGTCCTCCTCTGGGCACACACGTCCCGGTTTGCCTGCCACCCTGGAGTTGGCCGCACCCTGTCCCTCCTAAAGCGACACTTTTGGTGGCCTACCATGGATGCTGACACCCGTGCCTATGTGTCTGCCTGTGCTGTGTGTGCCCGTGGGAAGTCTTCCAATCGGCCACCTGCTGGTCTACTCCATCCGTTGCCAGTACCCAGTCGTCCATGGTCCCATATTGCTTTGGACTTTGTCACTGGTCTCCCTCCATCTAAGGGTAATTCTGTAATCCTGACTATTGTGGACAGATTCTCCAAATCTGTACACTTCGTGGCTCTCCCCAAACTCCCCACGGCCCTAGAAACTGCCGACCTCCTAGTTCATCATGTGGTCCGTCTTCATGGAATTCCCCTGGACATCGTTTCCGATAGAGGACCCCAGTTCATCTCAAAGGTTTGGAGGGCCTTCTGTCGGGCCCTCGGGGCTTCTGTAAGTTTAACGTCAGGATTTCACCCTCAGTCTAATGGACAGACAGAACGAGCTAACCAAGACCTGGAAGCAGCTCTCCGATGTGTCGCGGCCAAGAACCCCTCCTCCTGGAGCACCCACCTTGTGTGGGTTGAGTATGCCCACAACTCCTTGTCCTGTGCTGCCACAGGAGTGTCTCCGTTCGAGGGGTCTTGTGGTTACCAACCTCCACTGTTTCCTTCTGAGGAGGAGGACATCGCCGTTCCGTCGGTCCAGGCACATCTGCGGCGCTGCCGCAAGGTATGGAAGGATGCTCGTGCAGCCCTACTCAGTTCTGTAGACCGGAATAGACGCTACGCTGATCGCCGCCGTACACCGGCCCCTGTGTACCAGCCGGGTCAGCGGGTTTGGCTTTCCTCCAGAGACCTTCCCTTGAAGGTGGAGTCCAAGAAGCTCTCGCCCCGGTATGTTGGCCCTTATGAGATCGTCTCCATCATCAATCCCACTGTGGTTAAGCTTAAGTTGCCTCCTCGCTGGAGGGTTCATCCCACTTTCCACGTCTCCCTGTTGAAGCCTGTCTCGACCAGCCCGCTTTGTCCTCCTGATACGCCCCCCCCACCCCCCCGTGTCATTGACGACCACCCAGCCTACACGGTCCGGCGGCTGCTAGATGTTCGCCGTCAAGGAAGGGGTTTGCAGTACCTGGTGGACTGGGAGGGGTATGGTCCCGAGGAGCGTTGCTGGGTGCCGCGTCGCTTCATCCTGGATCCCTCCCTGGTCTCGGATTTTCACCGCCGCCACCCGAGCAAGCCTGGTGGAACGCCTGGAGGCGTTCCTTGAGGGGGAGGCACTGTCACAGTCTGTCAGTGTCTGTGTTTGTCTATGTATGTGTGTGTGTCTTTGTGAGTGGGCGTGTGTTTTGGGCGGCGGCTTGGCTCCAGTTTCCAGGAGGCACACCTGTTTCCTGTTCCCTCATCATCCTCTGCTGCCTGCCATCAGCTAATCACTGGGAGTCTTTAAATGTTTGGTCTGCTCTGCCCGCGATGCCAGATCGTTGCACAAGCTCCCGTGAGTGGTAACGCTACTAGCCAGTTTAGACTTTAGCATTGTTAGCTATAGTGAATCTCTGCGTTTGTGCTTTTTGGAAACCCAGTTTTTGTTCCTTGTGACTTTTTGCCTCCTGTGATTTTTGACCTTGCTCTCTGCTCCTCCTCAGTGATTGTTCTACCTGCTGCCTTGCCTGCCTTGCCTGCCTGCCCACGCTGTGCCCACCCCAGGCCTACACCACTACCACTCCTCTCCAGCTTATCTTTAATAAACACCCTTGGACTTTGACTTTGTTTGTTGTCTGCTTTTGGGTCTGCCAGTTTAACAAATCGTGACAACCCCACCCTCGCATAAAAGGCACACTGAGACTTCCAAATCCACATTACAGCTGGCAAATGTGACTAAACAGGTTATCTTGACCCTTAGCTTTCTTTCTCGTCAAATCCATTTTCCCCTCAATGGGCTTCCTAATCCCCTGACTGTGATATTTGATGGCCCTGCTCTCATGATCAGCTCGAACCCCGAGATGGAGCTCATTGTAATATGACAGGAAAGGTAATGTAATTTCCACCCCTGCAATCTGATATTCAAAAAGATGAAAGACATCTCCTGGAACAATGTTATGCAAATGAGAGAGAGCAAAGGGGTGAAGCGTTAGAGAGAAAGAGAGAGAGAGAGATAGGGTGGGGAGAGCGCAGGAGATTGGAGAGAGAGGGAGTAATAGAGACGGTGAGCGCATGGGTGTCGCACCAACGATTCTGGGCCCTGGGTACAAGGATTCACTGTGGGGCCCCTGTGCTTTAACTGTTGAAAAATAGCAGATATACAAGCTCACAGCGCGGCACCGAGTGCCGCGCTGCGAGCTTGTAGATCTGCTATTTTTTTTAAATCGTGAAAAGTCTTTGAATATTTCAAATCCTTCTAAGGTTTTTTGAAAAATGTTTCTATGTCAGTGGTGCTCAAACCTTTTCATGTGAAGGACCCACAAAATGACATGTATTTGGCCACGGACCCCCATCTCAAAACATTTAGTTCCAGGGACCTCCCCCCAGAAGCAAAATTACTAGAAGAGTTACTAATGTTGGCTTAAAAAATACATTTGATTTGATTTGCCCACATTTTCACGACGTTTCAAAACATTGCAGATCTACAAGCTCGCAACGCGGCACTCGGCGCAGCGCTTTGAGCTTGTATATCTGCTATTTTTCAATAGCTTAAGTATAAAATAATTAAGGCCTCTCCACCTTGGGCCCTGGTAACTCAGTCCCACTCCCCCCCCCCCCCCCCCCCCCCCTTGTGACGCCTCTGGGTGAGCGAGTAATAGACATAGAGTAATAATGCTGCGAGCAGGCTGGAAAATAATCGAGTGCTCGCCACATACACTGTATAGCGGAGGACGAAGAGAGGAGTTCCATGCAGATTGGAAGGGTGGCAATCGGAGCGAGCGGGAGAGCCAGTTAAGGCATGGCTTGGTTGATGATGGCTGGCTTTTACAGCAGTCAGTGGGGAGAGTTGGGTGGATGAGGAAAGGGAATCTCACCCCGAGGCAGGCAGTCACACACACTGAGGCCGGCTGTGATAAACCCCAGAACAAGAGCAGAAGACGCCACAGACAGCCGCCAGTGGAGCGAAACGCACAGAGACAAACAGAGAGAGAGAGAGAGAATTCTTTATTTTAAAACACTTTTTTGAGCGGTGCTATAGCCGCTCAAACAAGTGACACAAGTGTGTTTGTCCATATGTCTGTATGAGCACGGCCACAACAGCAACCTATCGCTAAGTGGTGCTGTTGAGCAGCCTTGAAATGAACGGACAGAGATTCAACATTGTTCCTCTAGTTCAGGGGTGCCCAAAGGTAGACCAGTAGATCACAAAGGCTGTGCAGGTAGACCACGTGACATGCCACTAAATAAATATAATTAAAGCATTAAAATATAAATATTTATAAACAAATATAATTTTTGGCATCTGTCACTTGAATTAATGTGACTTGATTGATTGACATCAAGAAGGGTCTGTTCTCCCGGCGTCTAAAGTAGGCAAACCCCTCTAATGCAATGCTTTGTTTTCAAGAGTCAGTAGCATTTTACAAAGAGCACGAAAAACTACCACTTCCATACAGAATGGGATGAAGACTTTTACCCTCATCATTTCCCATTCGTTCCATTCCATTTGTCTTACATGTAACACCAGTGCCGCTATTCCAAAGCCACCTCAGGTAAAACCTTTTTTGGGTGGGTAGATCATGTTGAGCTAGTTAGTTAAAAGTAACTCCCAAGTCAAAAAAGTCTGCGCACCCCTGCTCTAGTTCATATAAATAGCTTAATGAAATTCACTCATCAAAGGCACCGCTCACTTCACACTGGGTGTGATTTTTCCACAATCTCAACGTCACTTAAAGCTGCACATGTAACTTGAGCTAATAGACTAGAGCTTGCATGCTTGCTCAGGGGAGAAATTCAGGTCAAGATTTGTGTCAAATGAGAAACAGGATTGTGTCAACGAACAATAATCAAGCCTATAGTCCTATATTATCAATGGGGAGGGAGGGGAGCTTATCTGGGTTTATAGAATGTGTAAAAGGCAAAGACGAGAGAGCCTTAGTGAAGCATCACTGAGACAGAAAATCATCAACGCTATTAGATAGAATCTCAAATCCACTCTGACACTGCTTTTTACCAAAGACTTAACCGCTGACACCAGCCCCTCACCTGAAACATTTTCCATTAGGTTTTCCTGCTTTTATAAATGGCCAGCTTGGCTTGTTCCACTACAAAGTACAACAGCTGCCAGAGAGAGAGAGAGAGAGAGAGAGAGAGAGAGAGAGAGAGAGAGAGAGAGAGAGAGAGAGAGAGAGAGAGAGAGAAGGAAGGGGGGATTTATAATAAGATTAAGCTTTAAACACATCTAAAATAGTGATTTCCAAGTCTTTCAAAGTAAAAAATGATGCCTTCATAATCCCACATATTTTGAAAAGCATCCAAATTCTCCATTTTGACACACACACACACACACACACACACACACACACACACACACACACACACACACACACACACACACACACACACACACTTTTCTCCATTCCTCTGTTTCTCTCTCTTCCTGTCCTCTCTCCTGTGTGTGTGTGTGTGTGTGTGTGTGTGTGTGTGTGTGTGTGTGTGTGTGTGTGTGTGTGTGTGTGTGTGTGTGTGTGTGTGTGTGTGTGTGTGTGTGTGTGTGTGTGTGTGTGTGTGTGTGCGTGCGTGCGTGTGTGGGTGCATGGGTGCGCGCGCGTGCATGCGTGCATAGATAAATACAAGATAGATAGACATATAGACAGACAGAGAAAGGCAGAAACTAGAAAGAGAGAGGGGAGAGAGGGAGGAAGAGAAAGAGAGAGAGAAAGACAGTGACATAGAGAGATAGTGAGAACAATATAGGAAGACAGGTGGAGGGAAAGAGAGAGAAAACTCACAACAAGAAAGCGAAAAAGAGGAGGTGACAAAAAACAACATGTTATGTTTTCTAATGGACTGAAGGAAACGAGCGGGAGAGAGAAAATGGAGCATGAAACCCTATTTTGACGCTGATAATCACCCTTAATGATAAATAGCATGAACAAACCAATCATGGAGAGCTGCCAGTGTTTGCCTTCGTTGTGTTTGTTCTTTCTACCACTGGCCTACATGACAGAAATATTGTCAAATGCTGTATTATGTTAACGGTCTGAGAAAAAAAACAAAAACAGAGTGCAAACAAGAGCACACAGCCGGCGTCCATAAAGGCTAATTTGTGCTTGAATAAGAGAAGTGTCATGCTGACCATGTCTCCAGCCAGAGATTACATATTATTTTCAACAACAACACAAAAAAAAGAAAGTATTGATGTGACTCGTCTGCACTTATTTTCAGTTTTTCCCTTTACTTTGACGTTGGCCAGCCAGATTGATTTTCAGTTGACAATGCATGATTTGTTGTCATCTGACACGGTCACGACACAGAGCATAAAACAGCTTAGAGAGAGAGAACGTCTGAAACAAGGGGGACAAGATGCACTTCTTCAATCGATGCTCAGCGATGTCGGGGGAAGTGATGAGCACAAGACAGCCTGAAGACAGCTCTCTTCACCAGGGGTGTCGCACCACATTCTGGGCCCTGGGTACAAGGATTCACTTGTGCTTTGTGCTTTAACTATTGAAAAATAGCAGATATACAAGCTCACAGCTGCGAGCTTGTAGATCTGCTATTTTTGAAAAATCATAAAAATTTGTGCAAGTCTTTGAAGGTTTTTTGAAAAGCCTATGTTTCTATGTCAGTGGTGCTCAAACCTTTTCATGTCAAGGACAATCATATGTATTTGGCCACAGACCCCCATCTCAAAATATTTAGTTCCAGGGACCCCCCCAGAAGCAAAAAATACGCTTAAACAATACATATATTCAAAGATTTGCACACATTTTCACGACTTTTCAAAAATAGCAGATCTAAAAGCTCGCACCGCAGCACTCGGTGCCATGCTGTGAGCTTGTGTTATCTGCTATTTTTCAATAGCTAAAGTATAAAATAATGAAGGCCCCTCCACCGTGGGCCCTAGTAACTCAGTCCCACTTCTCCCCCCCTTGTGACGCCCCTGCTCTTCACACAGCTGCTGAATGACCCCCCCCCCTCCCAAGACAGGGTTGAGGACTTTAAATCCATCCCCCTCCTCGCCACATGCCAATGGACACTGCTGCTCCGACTAACCCAGGTCAACAGCAAAGCCGGGCCATTTGAGCCCTACGTCAACAGGACTCAAGATAAGTGCCCTCGCGGAGCGTGAAACTGGCCATTGACCGCCGCCTTGACCCTCAATGGGCAGAGCACTTCTGCAGCAGCAAGAGCTGGATCAATGGTATGGAACGGTCCTCCTTAAGAGGCCTCGAAAGGCTTAGACAGGGTTTACACCATCTGACATGGAGGATGGAATCTGAAGTACTGGACTGTGTGCGTGCGTGCGTGCGTATGAAAGTCACTCAAACCACATATCGTCGTTGTCGGGTGGAAAGTGGAAACCTTGTATGTCCAAGACTTTTCGTTTTATATTTATCATTTTAAAAATGAACTAAACTAGTGAAAATAGCAGATCTACAAGCACACAACGCCTCGCGGTAGATCGGCTGTTTTCACTACTTTTGTGCAACAGCCTTGTATGATGAAGCAGGGCTTTACTTGGTGAAAAAACATACACATTTGAAACTTGGAGATACGAGGTTTCTGCCCGACAGTGACGATATACTGTGGGCCAGGTGTCAGCTGCAGGTGGCTCATTCAGCCCATTCAACTTACAGGGCTTTACAGGACATTATGAATTATATCAGGGATCTTCAATGTTTTCAGGCCAAGGACCCCTTGGTTGTGAGAGAGATGAGGCAGGGACCCCCACAACCTTCTCATAGATTCCATATAGTTTCGTCGTTTGACAGCACAACCATCAGTGTATTTTGGATTCATGTCAATTTGTGTTTTCAGATATTAAACCACTTAAGTCAATACTTAATAAACTTGACCTTTCACTCTGTACTTAGTCTGCTCTTTTTCCCTTCTACACCAAACCTCTGCCGAAAATAGCCAATCTACAAGCTCACTCACAACGCCTCGCAGCGCGAGACGTGAGCTTGTAGATCTGCCATTTTTGGCTAAAGTTCCCAGAATATGGACGGTTTCAAGAGGTTCAAATAAAAGAATAAGAAAAAAGGTTTCAATCACACAAAGATTTAGAGGACCCTCTGTAGTAACTCTGAGGACCCCCTGTTGAAGACCCTTGAACTATATCATGCCCACCTCTCTGGCCCCAGAAGAACAGAAGGAGAGACTTTGGGGAAAACGGGACACAAATGAATAAACAGCTAATTTACACCCAGTTCCAAGTATTTCTGCAGAGAAATTAGACCCATAGTAATGCTCTGGAAATGAAATGCACCGTGCGAGCTTCAGCCAGACATAGCAGTGAGGTGGGGGAACACACACAGCTCCTTGATTTATTTAACCTTTACCAGGTAGTCACTTGAGATCAATGATCTCTTTTTACCACAAGACCTGGCCAAAATGTCAGCATTTAACCACTTTCAACCTGGCTTCCCTAATCGGTGTATACCGTTGTTTGCTGTTGAGATTGGCACATTTCCTGGGGCAAGCTGCCAAGATCACACATGTCACACATTTTTGAAACTACATCATGGGGTGAACACTGCTTGCCTCCTGTGAATTGTTTTATTTTTGTTTATTTTCTGTTTATTTTGTTGCTGAGTGAGGTCAGCAGACAAAGTGACGAGAGTGAGATGAAAAAAACCTGGGTGAAATGTACCGATCTCAACAGGAAACATCAGTATATGTCATTATAGACAAAATAAAATATACAGTATTTGCCCCCGAAACAGCAAAAATAGCTGATCTAAAAGCGTTGCAGCGTGTTATGAGCTTGTGGATCAGCACATTTTTGCTGTTTTGTCGTACAACAAAGTACATAGGGCTTAAGTGGTTAAAATAGAAATACACCGGAGAAAAGAAGACCAGAAGACCAGGATTCACTGCATTATTTTGTGCTTTAATTATTGAAAAAATAGCAGATATACAAGCTCACGGTGCCGCGCCGCGAGCTTGTAGATCTGCTATTTTTGAAAAATCGTGAACATTTGTGCAAGTCTTTGAAGGTTTTTTGAAAAACCTGTTTCATAAAAGGCAAATGTTTGGTACTGTGGTGGGGGGGGGGTTAGAGTAAATGGTGGTTGCTGAGGAGAGCGCAAGGCAGTGAAAAACACTGCTCTTTTGATCAACCAAAAAACACTCTCAAAGATGGAAAAAAAAAGGAAAGCATGAAGCAGACAGGAGCTAATGTATTAGGAGTGGTATTATGCTGCGAGGCACTGGTAATACGTTTAGAGAGCGAGCGGGCTCAAGTCCTGGCTAGATGTCAATAGGAGGTCCCTGTAGAAGAGGGGCCATTGACAGGGGTGCACCTGGGTAGCTCTGACTGCCTGATCTGTATTTAACTTGCACTCTTCCACTTCATTACAGCCTCGTGGATAGTGCCGAGTGCATGCAAGTGGATACGCACGCACGCATGCACACACACACACACAGGCAGGGACGTGCAGAGAATGTTACAGAGGCAAGGGCTGGAATTTCCAAAAGGGCCTTTTGGTGGAAGCACCGAAAATAGCAGACCTCCAAGCTCACAGCTTGGAGGTCGGCTATTTTCGGTGCTTGATACCACACTGAACTAAGCATAACCAAGTCAATACTGAAGATGTGGTGTGACGGCATGGATTTCTAGTTCTACACAGAGAGGGCAGTTTCTTTCAACATAAGATGCTGCATTCAAGTTCAGGAGAGTTTTGACAAGGCAATTCTCTTGAACACTGCCTTCAGGTATGGCATGGAAAGAGGGCATTTGCATTTCTTTCACCACATTAAAAATTGCATTTATGGTCTGGAGAGGGCACTTTTTTACAGACATAAAAGGGAAGGGGCTCAAGCCACCTTTGATGTCTATGTTTGCACGTGCCTGCGTACACACATGTACTACAGACACACTCGCACGCACGCACGCACACAGGAATGCATACACAGGACACAAACACTAAGATACAGAAAGATATACAAATGCAGACACACTTCCTCATGGAAGAGCCTTGCAAACCGTTGAGGGACGAGAGATGTAATCTCTCTCTCTCTCTTTCACACACACACACACACACACACACACACACACACACACACACACACACACACACACACACACACACACACACACACACACACACAAACACGAGCGAGCACACACGCACGCACACACGCTCACACACACAGCTAATTTATTGCCAACAGAGGAGGAAGGGTGCCACCGGGTTAACTCCATCCCAGTCACATGACCCTTGGCAGACATTCATTTCTCAGATTACAACAGTCAGCAGTCACCCTTTTCTCTCCAACTCATCCAGTCAAATTCAAATAGCTTATCTCTTCTGCTTAGACTGATCACACCTCCATCTCACACACAGGCTCTAATCTCTCACGAGCGACAACCTTATCTTTCATAATAGTGTTTACACCTTTTCCTGGCTGAATCAGAAGATTATCAACAAAGAATGATTTCAAGTGCAGACACGTTTGGTGCAGTAAATGGAGGAGAAGGACAATAAATTAAAATGTGTTTTAGAAAGCCACACAACTATTAGTAAGTGGTAGTTACCTAGGATTATATCTGGATTATAAACTGTTAGTTATTACTTTTTTTTTGTTACCAAATCTTTTTTTTTCTTCATAGAATCAATTATCAAAGGATGTATCAAATGTATCATGAATGAATACAAATAAGAATTTAACAACAATCACCAGGTAAATGTACAACAACATACACACACAACTCAAAAACCAATAAAATAAATACAATGCAAAGGAAGAAAAACAAATGTAAACCCACCCACCCGTCTTTCCCCGGACCAACATTGTAATTAGTGCCTACCCCTGCCTGGTTAATACCACTATGTAATGACCTCATATCTTTAAGCTTATCTGCAATACTAGACCATATAAGAACATTTTCCTCACTCGCACCATGTAATCTTGCCGTTCAGTTAGTTATTACTTAAGGTACTCTCTGAGTCTGAAGAAGGCTATACGCCGAATCGCGTACGTTGTTTACTCTGCGGCGTGCCACGCCAACATAATTATAATAAAAGTGCCTTAAATGTCTGTTCCGTGAGTGCTGGTATTCTCTTGTTTAAAACTCTCTGAGTCTGGCAGTAAAGCTCATCATCACTCATACAGTAGTGAAGAAAAGATTTGAGAGACACTGTTTTTTATGTATACCAAACTCTATCAGGCCCTGTTTTGCATTATGTAGCAGGGGTCTGGGGTTATAATAACTATCCTGTATAAGTGAAACAGTTCATAATAGTGCCATTCAACATTTCTTTGGGGTACATGCATTTGCATCAACTCTAGATATTACTCAGATATGGGATGTGAATCCTGTGAGGGGCGCTGGAGTGTCTGTATCAAGGAATAGGCTGTTAGGCATGGATAACAGCTTTACTAAAATAGTGTTTGACTGGGACATCCCAGGAATATGGTGCATGGGCAAGGGAGCTGCAAGGTCTGTATGAGAGATTAGGTTATGAGGTTATATACTGTATATTATAGGGGTCTTCAACAGGGGGTCTGGGACCCCTAAGGGTCCTCAGAGTGACTAACATGGATCTGTCCCATTTAGGCCGATTAGGGAGTCTTACTGGTGTAAGATTAAAGTTGAAGTAAAAAAAAGGCCACCTAATGCAGGATACAGATATGTGAGCAGCATGTGTAAAACATTTGTAACTGCTCACTTTATAGAAAAGCTTGCACTATAAGAAAGATGTCATGGTACAAATAAGCTTCAGCCCAGATTACTATACGATATCTTTACATTATTATTAGAGTTTACTGATACTAGTCATATTTGAAGTAAGAGGATATGAAGGGTATAGTACAGGATTGTATCTATCCCAATGTATTTATTGTAAAAAGTGTACAGCACATTGAATTGCGTTGTTGAAATGTGCTCCACAAATAAACTTGCCTTGTCCTACAAAAAGTTTTATTGTTAGCAGAAAAGAATGATTGCATCTGTGTCTTATAATCCTGTGGCGAATGGGACACTTGTATGGCATGCCACATTCATTCATTCATTCATTCATCCATCCATCCATCCATAGGCGACTCTAGCCTCTTCCAGCAAGGGGTGCACGACCTCTATTACCTCATGCACGCGCGCGCAGCGCGCGTGTACGACGAAAAAAATTGCGGATATTAGCGGTTTTGTAATGTTGTTTTAGCGGATTTCTGCAGTTAATTTTGTACCCAATGCATTTTTTCAAGTTAAAATCGGTTCGGTTCTACACGGCGGCAGAACCATTTTGGGCTTAATATAATAGGGTTTATAAAAGCATGATCTGACTGTCTTAGTCTTACCTTGGGCTGGTCAGGAGGAAATGGTTCAGTCACGCACAGTGAGACAAGAGTCCTGGCTGATAGAGCCTGAGGTCTGTGTTTTGTAGAGGAAAGTCAGGTACAAAATGATCCTCTCCATGTGATGTTTCAGGGCAAGCAGCTATATTATAATATCTACCGGTAGTCACGTCCATAGTAGTGAAGAGCTCGAACTCCATGCTTTATTTTTAACAGATGTTGTTTTCAATTTCAATACTGGCGCGTGGATATGACATCACATCAGGAGGGGAGGGGGGGGCTGCCTGGAGCTGCCAGCCTCTATCACTACCACTAGGGGGTGTTGTTGTATTCGGTCTGAGTGGATGTAAAGTTACATTACAAAAAAAAAAAAAATCAAAATGGCCGCCTGGCGGCCAGGGGTTGCACGTGCACCCTAGGACACCGCTTAAAATCGCCTATGCATCCATCCATCCATCCCATAGGCGCAAATCGTGGGGGGGACAGGGGTTACGTGTCCCCCCCCAGGTCCAATTGGTACCCCCCCAAAAAAAAAAAAAATCTAAAAAAAAAATTTTTTTTTTTAGTTTTTTCTAAAAAAAAAAATCTTTTTTTTGAGAAAATAATTATTGATGACATTTTAAAGTATTTAAGAGTGCTGCTGGAATAACTCAATAGATAGTCCCCCCAGGAATCCGCGGAGAAAAAGTATTGATTCCGCGGAGAACAATCCTGATAATGCGGAATTCTGCGGAGAACATTTCTTGATTCCGTGGACATTAAAAAACAACCTAAAACCAGTAAGACTCCCTAATCGGGAGATAAGCGACCGTAGGTCTCGCTAGAAGAGGGCCATGTGAGAAATGAGGGGTGGGGTCTCCGCGTTGCCTTGGCGGACGAATAGGTACTGGCCCAGGCTCTCCCGGACGCTCCTAGGCCGAGTTAGGGCATTTTATGTGAGCTGCAGTGGAGGGGGTCCTCCACTGGGGGCGCCACCACTTTTGCATCCGTTCTGGAGCACCAGGAGTGGGTGGTCCCCGGGAAATTCCCCGTGAGCAGCCCTGTGGGGTTGGTCATTTGGTCATTTTTGCACATTTGGTATTTCTTTTACACCTGGGGGTCCCCCAGGGACCTGGGGGTCCCTGGAACTCCGGGGGTCCTTGGAGGTTGTAGTTTGGCAGGCAAGGAGTTTGTGTGGAAATTTTGGCATGGATCGGGGCAACGGTTGTGGAGATATGAGCAGGGCAAAAGTGTGACTCACTCACTGACTGACAGACAGCCCGTGGAGCTTTTGATAGTAAATGCGACCTACGGTCGCAATGACCAGTTATCAAGCTAAAAATTATATAGTTCTAACAATCAAGTAAAACCCTTCATGAAATAGCTACAATTAATTGTAATTAATGGTTAGAATAATCAAATAATCATTTTTGAGAATAAAAATCTAATATTAAATCTATTATTTTTTAATTGCTATGGTTTTTAATAATTACTTTCTGTTGCAAAGACTATATTGTCATCCAAACCATGCCCATAGTAAACACATTTTAGAGGATATCCTACCTACTACCTAGAATAGGTGTAATATTTATTTATTCTCTTCTGCATTAGCAGGACCATAGAGAGGAACTATAGTTCAGGACACAGTTTCTGTCAGGAACGATTGTGGGACCGGACCATCCAGCAACAACAGCAGGAGGGAAGCTAAGCTCTGTATGAGGTGGCCACTGGTCAAATCATGTACAAATCGTTTTATAATAGTAGTAATAACAGTTGACTCTCAGTCTGAGAGTCTCAGAGTGAGTGATGACATCATAATGTGGCGACTTTGTTTTGGCTGTGGTGGATACACTCTCTTGCTGTGGTGTGGAAGAAGCCAGAAGGACAGCATGATTTTTTCATTGGACTATGTTTTCATTGGACTACATTTATTGGAATTAAATGGATACCGACCTCACAACCTGTCCCAAGTTGCTACAGAACTAGAACTGTACATTTCGGGAGGACCAAGTTGACCAACAAGCAACAATGGTAACTATTTACTTTTTCATGTAAGCTTTGGTTGTGTTGGTTATTGCAGTAGTGATAACTTGAAAAGTAAATAAATAATACATCATAAAACCGTTAAGGCCCGTATCTGAAGGAAAATGAGGGGGTAAAACTGGCCGAAAACCGATCTCTGCACGCCAAAAAAACGAAATCGCGCGCGCGCACGCGCATCGCGCATCGCGCATGCGCAGAGGCGCGCGCTAAGCGCGCGCAGGTCCCCTCCTATGCATTTCGTGGATCTACGCGGCTGATCCATCCATCCATCCATCCATCCATCCATCCATCCATCCATCCATTCATTCATTCATTCATTCACTCGTTCGTTCATTCGTACATGACAGAGATGACCAGATGACAGAGAAGTGATGCTAATTTCATAATATTTGTCTGTGGAACCGAGTCAAACTAAATTGAACGCCTCAACTCCTACAATTCCAAGTGCTTACGTGATTAAAAACACCTTAAATATTTTATTTCTTCTAGAAATAGCGAATCTTTCACTCAATAGGGGAAATGCCTGTCGCAAGTTGATGATGTCATAAATGTCATGTCTCATTTTTATGGCATGCATGTGCAAAAAAACACAAACACATTTGAAATATTGATTTGATGCTCATATTAACCATAGGAAGTATTACGTTTGTTTTTATTTGCACATGCATGCCATAAATTCCATAGGGATAGATCACAAATTACATTTATCACATCACAACTTGCGACAGGCATTTCCCCTATTGAGTGAAAGATTAGCTATTTCTAGAAGAAATAAAAGAATTAAGGTGTTTTTAATTTTACATTGTATTTATAGAGGGCAATTATAATGTATATTAAGGCATATTTGTCGTATTAGCCAGGGATCCCTTTAACTATGATTTGTTTTATATTGATGTATTGATAACTTGTCGTTTGTGTTTGTGTTGTTTTGTACTGTACTGTATTGTCTGTTTCGTATTGTCTTGTTAATTGTACGTCATGATGTTTGAATAAAGATTTATACAAAAAAAAAAAAAAAGATTTTACGAGGGATCCTGTGAAACCCCCTAAAGGACCCCTGGGCCTCCCCGGACCCCACTTTGAGAACCACTGATTTAGACTAGAGGAGAACACGCGTCTCTCCTCTGCTGCACCAACACATCTAACCATGAAAGCAAACCACATCCTTAATGCTCTTTAGTTGTTGAGAAAACCAGTGTTTATTGTTTCAGGAGATCAAGGTTTATCTGAAAATAAAAAGAAATAAAATAAATACAAGCAAGCCCTGAAAGCACCCAGCAAAAGAGAACATATATTTTCTCTCTGTGGTGGTCATGACTGTGATGAAGTCAGGACTCAGCCCACACGCTATAGGACAGGAATAGTCCCCACCACATACGTACATAAACGTGTCAATGGAACCCAATCAATTTCAATCAAAAGCCAAATTTTGGCACTGCAATTCATTACAAAGCTTACCTTCCGGGACTTCTAATCTCGACAAAAAAAGGCTTCTCCCAGGGGAGCTATATTTGCCATAGTGTACTGTGAGAAGCACAAAAGCAGCCCCATTCAGAAATAAGAAGGGATTTACCATGTAAACCCCATACAGCTCAAATGGGCAGATCTCTATGAACTAACAAAACACAACCGCACTTTATTTACTTCAAATCAAGAGGTGTGGATTGTGTGCGTGCGTCCGTGAGTGTGTGCGTGCGTGCGTGACACAGGAAATGAAGAATGAAAAATAGAAATAAGGACAATGAAATCCCACAGGAAACCAACGTGTCATTTGTACGTCATTGTCAGCAAAGATAATTACGTTTTTTTGATTATGTGAAAATAAAAAAAATGCTGTGTGTAGAAAGGTAGAGGGGGTGGATGTACACTGTAAGCAAGGGGTAGAGAGAGAAAAGGGGGAGGGAGAGAGAGATAGAGAGGGAGGGAGGGAGGGAGGGAGGGAGGGAGAGAGAGAGACAGAGAGAGGTGTGACCTATGACTAATCAGCAAGTACTTTTATGTCCAACAGCAGCGTTTCACCCTTCTTTTTTACACTTGAAAACACCATGTTTTTGTTTAAAGGATCCTTTAGTCTAGAGTAGACCCGTTCTGTTTATGGGCTGCTGAGTTGTAGTGGGAGTGGAGACTCATTTTGTCTTACACCTGTCTCAGCTTGTAATCCAGGAAGGGGGGTGGGAGCTGGTGGGCAGGGACGTGCAGAGAATGTTAGAGGCAGGGGCTGAAAGTTCTAAAAGGGCCTTTTGGTGAAAATATTGAAAATAGCAGACCTCCAAGCTCACAACGCGTCGCAGCGTTGTGGGCTTGGAGGTCGGCTATTTTCAGTACTTGATACCACACTAAACTAAGCATAAAAAGGCAATACTGGAGATGCGGCGTAACGGCATGGATTTCTACTCGGTGAGGGCAATTCTTTCAACATAAGATGATGCATTTAGTTCAGGAGAGTTTGCACAAGGCAATTCTCTTGAATGCTGCCTTCAGGTATGGCATGGAAAGAGGGCATTTGCATTTCTTTCGGTGCCATGGCATTGGTCGGAATTTCATTAGTCCGAAGGTTCATTAGTCTGAATTTGTTGAGAATACTATGCCTAACTCTAACCCTAACCTTAACCTCAGTAACCCTAACTATTTCGGACTAATGAACCTTCGGACTAATGAACCTTCGGACTAATGGGCAGTCCCCTTTCTTTCACCATAGTAAAAACTGCACAGATGGATAAAAGGGCAGTGGCTCAAGCCCCCTTTCATGCCTATGTGTGTACATGCCTGCTGGTGGGGAGGGGAGGGAAGGGGAGGGGAGGGGAAGGGAAGGGGAGCCCATTTACCTGCCCACTACAATGCAGCAAAGACACTTCAATTCTTCAAGAGAACAGAACAGAACAGAATAGAAGAGAAGACTGCTTGGCGCTAATGACCTGCATATCAACCACATCACTCTGTGCTGGGACGACAGCTCGTATTAAACTGTATCACCTCTCAGTCACCACATATATCAGGCTACAACCACAACACAGTTGTTCACAGTTCAAGACAGCTTGCTTCCACCAGTGACGGCTCCAGAAAATTATGACTGGGGGGGCTATGGGGGAGCCGACTTTTTTAGAGCAGGGGCGAATGAATTTTGGCAACAAATAATAATGAATAACACTAATACAACAAACGAGATTCAATGATCCTAATTTAAGGGGCCACATAAAGAAAATACACGTTACAAATTGTTTATTGTTAATAATAGGGTTGTCAGTCGATTAAAAAATGTGATCCCATTAATCGCATGATTGTCCATAGTTAATCGCACGATTAATCGCATATTTTGTATTTGTTCTAAATCTTCCTTAAACAGATATTAATACTCATATCAACATGGGAGTAGACAAATAGCATACTTGCTTTATGCAAATACAGCATATTTATTATTATTTGGAATAATAACAAATACTGTCCATAATACGCCTAACAAACATACAACAACTTGAGAAAATATCTGCTTCCATTAGGACAGATTAATAGTGAAAGGACCACCGCTCATCGAGGTGCTGCATGCCTGAAGGTCTATGACCAAAAGCTTGCACTTTAATAACTGAAAATAAAGAACATGATTTTGCTCACTTTTGACTGTGCGGAGGCTCCCTTGAATCTTTCATTAGGACAGATTTAAAATAAACTTGGCATTCAATCACTAAACCTCAGCATCCCTATTCTAAGGGGATATTCACCAAAAGGAGCAGATTTAAAAGCTCATTACAAGATGCTACAAGAGCTTGTAGATCGGCTATTTTTGGTGAAGAGAATTGGTTTATAAATATAACTCAATACAGTGCAACTCAGGGGTGTTTTACAAAGCAAGCATGAGGCATTAGAGGGTCTGAATTGGTTTAACTGAAGTAATATTGATACATTCTAAATATTATCAAAGTATTCTGAGGCACCCTGGACTGGTGTTATTGGGCACCCTAGTTCACTATGAGAAACCCAGCTGTTATGATGTAGAGTGTACTAGAGACACTGATGGCTCGTTGAAGATGTGTGGCACACAAGCCATAGTCAGCCAGACCGATTTCAGCCGGATTTGGGCCATAACAGGGCCCAAACCTGTTTGCCACTGAGGCAGCCAACTGGTGACACTCTTAACTGCTAACCACTGTATGTGGGTTCTCTGGCTGTTGTTGCAAGCATTTGGTGGTCACTGTTAGCATGTTGGTGCGGGGGTCTGGGGAGGCAGAGCACTGTATAATAAAGGACGTCGTAGGCTACTATGTGCTCGTGTACAATTTGGAGCGTTCCTATTCTTGGGAGCGTGTGTGTGTCTGGGGCTCGCACTGCCTGCAGATGTGCCGTTTCAACACTTCGGTATTTGATGCGCGTGACGCCGTGAGCGGTGATATTGTGGTTGTCTGCTGCAAAAATCTCCGCCGTTTTGTCTGTCTCATACATAGAGTTATGGGGTCTCATACTATGACTAGCCCTGCTGCTAGCCGCATCACACACTGACTGACTGTTTATAGTTATCTTGACAGCCACCAGGAAGTAGACTAAATAGTGTTACATTTTCAGGAACCAATCCAAGACTACCCCTAGCAGCACGCAAGATCATGTGACATGCAGACTCATAGCAAAGAATTATCTTTATAGAAAATACATTTTATTGTATGATTTTACATAGAAGCAAGTCCATTTTCTTTCACATATTTATTATCTTTTATTTATTTATTCTGTAAATATTTTTCATTACAATTGGGTCTGTGGGGAGGGGGGGCTGAGCAGGGGCTAAGCCTCCACTAGAGGGGGCTAGAGCCCTCCCCCGCCCCCCCCCTCCCGCCGTCCCTGGCTTCCACCCTCTCAGAGGATTGCAGTCAGCGTTTTCCTTTCAGACGGTGTATTACAACCTCCAGCAGTCAGCCATCAGGGCTGCCGTGGATGCGCAGATGCCAGGGATGTGCTGGCCATTGGGAAAAGCGGGACAACTCCCGAACGGCCGGTTCATTCCTGGCCGGTCCAGGCCGGCCATTAGGAAAAAAATCAAAATAAAATGTATGTCAGCAAAGCCCTGCTTCATCATATAAGGCCGTTGCACAAAAGTAGTAAAAACAGCAGATATACAAGCACACAACGCCTCGCGGTGCGAGGCGTTGTGTGCTTGTAGATCGGCTGTTTTCACTAGTTTAAATCATTTTTAAAATGATAAATACAAAACAAACGGTTTTGGACATACAAGGTTTCCACCCGACAACGACGAAATATAACTCATGTACACAGTAATTGGCCCACTGGGTTGTCACTTGTCATGATCTGAAATGGCAAATCTTAGAGCAGCAGCAGCGCTATAGAGAGAGATCTCTCTCTATAGCGCGCAATGAGGGCCTCTCCAACTCTTTTTCCCGGGCTGAATCAGGGGCCCAGCACGTCCCTGGCAGATGCGCATATGTGCATACAAAGAGTCCCATTCAATCTCCCCGCGCCTCCATTCTTTACTGCCCACCTGAGCGTTAAATGCCAAATCAATGCTTGTTTCTAAACCTGTATTAATCTTTCCCTGTTGTTCCTTGGTACAGATCTGAATATGTAGGGCTCTGTCAGCGAAGACATAGGGAAAGAACCATCCTTCATTAGGAGTCCAATTAAGACCATTTTCACCCCTCATTGTAACCTTGCCCTGCAGGGGTCACTACCACTGATGAATAACTACCTTCCCTGTGGAAGTGCAAATTAGCCCCATTTATACACGTGCAAGCTTACCACACGCATGCAGACAGACACATAAGAACATAGAAGACACGCACGCACGCACACGCACACGCACACACACACACACACACACACACACACACACACACACACACACACACACACACACACACACGTGTCCTGAGGGAGGAAAATGGAAAGTCTGTGTGAGCAGAAAATGGTTGTAATTACTCGAACTTCCGTACCGTATAGCTACTAATGGACGTGACTGTTGCAATAATCATGTTGGTAAAAGGTGAATATGTCTGGCGGTGTATCATACTTGGAAAAGATGTAGGAACAATTATAAGATGCAACATTTTTCGTGGAACTGATAGTGCTACAGCTTATATTGGTTTAGCCAGTCTGTCTCCAGCCTCAGTATGTGAGTCCATTACTCTTTTAACAAAGCAGATATAAATGATAAATGAAAGCACATTACCTGACAGAACGATCTTGTAAATTAACTTAAAAATGAGCAGTTTAGTCATAAATAAGTGAACCCTGCATGTCACTACTAATAGAAAAATTCAAAGACTCTTATTCTCTTAATTCATTCATATAAGACATGATAGAAATCAGAGCGTATATTGGAGAATTTACGATATTTTGAGAGAGACAAAAGTTGAACAGAACAGAAAACACATCCAATCCATTTCACAGTTGGAGCTCTCTCTGACAAGATGGTGGTCAGACATTTGTATATAAAATATACAGTATATGACAGTTAGGCGTGGTTCAGGTTCATAGGTTCCTGTTAATATGACAAGGTTGCCACATCCATCAAAAACACATGGGGGGTTGTCCTAGTATATTTCCACCAAGGCAGTTAGACTGTTGTTTTGGGGCCACAGTGACCTGGCCTTGTGGGTGCTGTGCACAGAATTCCACAGAGCCAATGTTGGCATGGCACAACTGTATATTTATTGAATTCAAATAATATGATATTAACTACAACCAAAGTTATCTATCAACTACCTTTATAGCAAAGACATCATCTTTATCCTTTATCCTATCTAGTGAGTTTTCTCTGTAGTTCAATCATTTACCTGCTATTTGCTTAATGAAGAGGGGATAACATAGTTGGTAGGGGATTGACACTTCAAGAAATGTTAAAATGTTGCATTTTACACACGTTTCTATCCTCTAGCGTAACAATGCATACTGTAATTGTCTCATTCTGTAAAATTGCTCTGCTGAAGACCCTAAGAAGTCCCTTTAAGCGTCTACAATTAAATACCAAAATGATTACACCCCAGAGCTTTTAGTCATTATAGTGTTACTTCTCATTGCTGCATGTAACTTTATTGTGCAGTCAAGTATATTTTATATACCTTTATGGGATCAACAACTTGTTTAACAGGCCACATATAATAGTATTTGAAACGGCACATGCTGACTCTGTCTGTCTGTCTGTCTGTCTGTCTGTCTGTCTGTCTGTCTGTCTGTCTGGACGGACATGTACACTTTTTTTACAGTCTATGGGTTTGCCGCTCTGACATCAGGCTTTGACATCACTGTGTCACTGTGGTGACATGGGAACCACTCTAACAGAATCTCTTTTATGCCCATATATGGAGATCCCTGATGTCATCAAAATTAAGCCCATATCTCACAGGACTTCATATGGGAATGCCCATATATGGAGGAGGACAGCCCATATCTGTGTGGCTGGTTCAGACAGGGATCTCCATGTATGGGCATAAAAGGGATTGCATGTACAGTATGATGTCATATGTGATAGACGTCATAGGATTTTCACATAACAAATAACTGAGTGAGCATGTTTGGGGTCTCACAGCATATCTCCATATACAGTACATGGATCTCCATATATGGGTAGCAGCGGTCTCCATATATGGGTAACTGGTCCAATATACATCACTGGCCAAGACATGGCGCAAGACATGGCAAGCTCGTCGCCCTGAAGCGTCTTAATAACTTTATTATCATATCTTTGAACACAATGCTGTTTTAGTGTGCTTTGTTTGTTGCCTCATGAATATCACATGACAGATTATAGAGGCAGGGTTATTAAAGCATCTGCTTTAGGTTCCTTGCTTTTCAAACAGTCTCTTTTGCTCACAAATGCATGAAACTGACAGTTACCCAAGTGAATGTCAGCCACGGACACATACAGTGGTAATAGTAGTAATATTTTGACACTTGCTTTGGCAATGTAAACGTATGTTTTCTCATGCCAATAAAGCTCCTTTGAATTGAATTGAATACACATGAGTGACGGCGTAAGTGCCAACACGCTGCAATGCAACCACCGACATAATCAGCATTTAATCTGTCTGTCTGTCTCTCTCTCTCTCACGCACGCACGCACGCACGCACGCACACGCGCACACACACACACACACACACACACACACACACACACACACACACACACACACACACACACACACACACCCCGCGCGCGTGCGCGTGGGCAACAAGCTGTGCAGTGCCACTCAGGTGCAACAAGAGCTGTCATTATAGTGGCACGCCTCTTTCTGGCACTCTCACTTCAGCACCATGGATAGCGACGTGGTGCTGAAACTGCCAGACGATCGAGTGGCCTGGCACCACAAAGTTCACCTCAAAGTCAGGTACACTTCCTAGAACTTAACTTGAGGACTCTGAGGAGGATATAGGCCTATCACGGCCGCCACAAGAATCAATATTTAAAAATGAGAGAATGAGATTCATTCATTCAAAGACAGGCTGATTCTGGACAATTAAATCCTCTACTAGTCTGCAAATACAGAAAAGCTAACAAGGTTCCTCCTCCTGACACAAAATGAGCAGAGCAGGTACACACAACAACCAAATACATAAACACATTATTCTGTGAGAAAGATAAAACATGGAAATGGCAAATTAACTGTGTGTGAGGAATGAAACGATGAAGACAATGCACCACTATACGCGAAAAGCAACTGAACCCGTCCCACTTACTGCTCCGTTTGGCTTTTGGCTCGGGATAGATGACAGCTGGCAAAGATCTCAAAAGCCTTGATGGACAAACCCCTGTACTGTACGTGTGTGTGTGTGTGTGTGTGTGTGTGTGTGTGTGTGTGTGTGTGTGCGTGCGCGCGCGCGCGCGCGTGTGCGTGTGTGTGTGTGTGTGTGTGTGTGTGTGTGTGTGTGTGTGTGTGTGTGTGTGTGTGTGTGTTTGCAATGCATGCATGTGTAAAGGCTGTGTACGCGCACGGCCGTCCACGAGCAAATAGCAAGGTAGGTTGTGCTTCTGTTTAAATGCTTGGATGTTGTGGCGTATTGCTAAGCGGTGAGATAAACTACTAAACATCTCTGAACTGTGCAATAAAAACTATACATTCGTCTGGCACTCGATCATTAAACTACTGATACCAAATAAATGTTTTAGCAAGCTGCCAAGAAATGAATACTGCATTTGTAAAACATGTTCAGAGAGGGCTATATAGGCTATGTGCAGTTTTAAAGTCGTTTTAGAGATTCTTTTAAATCTTATTCTAATTCCTCTACATTGCATTAAAAAAAGATCAAACTTCAGTTTAAAACGAGGCTTCATTCATGTATAGTAAGCAGCAACATTGCTACCTGCATGAAATCATACTCACATGTACTAGGGGCTCGCTCTATTGCCATGTTCCCATCGACTCATCGAAGGGGGAGAGAATTAACAGCAGATGTCGACAGCAGTGTGTGTGCAACAAAAAAAAAGTGTGCTTTATGCAGACAATTTCCCAAGAAAGGCTTAAGCCTCGAGATCATTACACGCCCGTTTCGCGTCCCAAAAATGTTAATCCTGAGCAGTAGTAGTGCAAGTAAAAGAACGGAGGAGCACATACTCACTCACACACACATGTCATGTACACACACACAAGCGACGTTACACAGCGCGCCTCATCTTTCCCTCCTCCTTCCGTCCTTCTTTTCTTTCCTAACGCTGTCCCTCACTCACTCACTCACTCACGACGTCATTGGGCGAGATGCAGCTTCCACTCTCTCTCTCTCCCTCTCTCTCTCTCTCTCTCTCTCTCCCTCTCTCTCTCTCATCTGCAGTACAGTCAGTGGCCATACGGTCCCACTACATTGAGGACTGCTGCTTGGGGTAATTTATACCTTTGAATTGTATCTGTAGGGCAGTGGTGGAAAAAAGTACTCACATTTTGCACGTGTAAAAGTAGCATTATAGAAATACTCTGCTACAAGTAAAAGTCTGGAATTCAAAATGTATACTTGAGTAAAAGTACAAAAGTATTGGTATCAAAATGTACTGACAGTACCAAAAGTAAAAGTACCTATTATGCAGAATGTCCCATTTCACGTTTTCAATTGTATAGAAATCATTTGAGAATAGCAGATCTACAAGCTCACAATGCATCACATCGTGACTCATTGTGAGCTTGTAGATCAGCTATTTTCAAATGGCCGAAATGTATACCATAGGTCGCTATTTAGTATGAAAACTTGCAGCTCATGTCTGTCTGGCTGTCTATCTCGCACCTCATGCTCTTCTGACATCACAATAATGTTGCAAATTAATGGCCAAGACATTTGCACTGACCTGTTCTGACATCACAATGATGACTTGACCAGCTCAGCAGAAGGATAAAGCTGACCTGTTCTGACATCACAATGATGACTCGACCAGCTCAGCGTTCTCGACAGGCCCAAAAATTAAGGCCTAGTCCTAACCCGAGGCCCTGTCTGGCCTTACCAATTAGCATACATTTTACGCCCTACCAGGCCCGGAAACCAGATGGTGCCCTATTATGGCAACCACACTAATACAATCCCTTTTATGCCCATGGAAATCCCTGATGTCATCAATATTAAGCCCATATCTGGGAATGCCCACATATGGACATAGCCCATATCTGGGAATGTCAGTCTCATGTGGTCTATGACATCAAACATCTATGATGTCACACGTCAGTCATCTCCATATTTGGGAAAATATGTCCACATTTTGTCCAACTTAAACAACCAACCAGGTCTGTGCATTTTTTTTGGTCAAATTTGATCCCATGCCAAAGCCCCAGTGCTTGCGAAGCAGTCTGCTGTTACCCAGGCAGGTGCGTGCACCCTTTAGGGGGCGAGGTTGCTTCTCGCCCGTAGGGCGTCTTACTGGTGTATGTTTTGTAATAATTGATTGCTTCTTTGGTGGATAGTTACCACAAATGTCTGTGACTTCACATTTAATAGTAGCCAAAATGCTTTTTAAGACAATTTCATGAGTGCATATATTCTCATTAAGAGCGGCTGTATCAAAGGCATATAACATATAACTATCTTTCTAAGGAAAGTCCCACTTGGTGCATCACACCCAAGGAAAAATAAATACCCCATGGGAGGTACGGTGCCGGTAGAGTGGGGGAAATTAGAGCGCTCATTGGTTGATGGAAACACAGATGGAGCACTCACATCCTAGATAAATAGTGCAGACCTCCTCCCAACGCCTGGCTGATGGCTAACAGCGACTGACCAATCAACTACCTCTGTCTCAACCCCTATAGTCTTGTGCAGTGTCAGTTTGATAAATGTAGCCATTGTGCGAGTATAATAAAGTTATTCTGGTGCCAGGCTAGCACGCTGTAGCTCCTGTGGTGCTATTATAAAGGAGAACGTGGACCAGCACTGCAGGATTCCACTTTGTCACTGCTCGGATGATGTACATCACCTTATTTGTATTTATTCTTTTGGAATCCCTGCAGTACATAGACAAAAGGCAGCACTAGGTAACACCTACTGGTAACACAGGCAGAGAGGGATGAGTCACATACGTGAGAAAGGGTGTTCATTCATGGACCTAGTTCTGCCTAAACAACTCTCTCTTGCATCATGCATAAAGGCGGCATGCATGCATGTACTGTATGTATGCATACATGTGAAATATAACCCGGGTAAGAAAAGGTGTTCATTCATGGCTCCAGTTCAGCTTAAAATAAAATGCTGCTTTTCCCCAATTATTTTCATTTCTCTCTTGCATCATTCATGCATGCATGCATGGCATGTGTGAGAAACCTGTTCCACTTGGCTGGCTGCAGCAAAATATTACAGCGATGATCTCACAGGATCACCAGTGTTTGATAACTGGTGTTGTCACCTTATTTAGACACATGCATCGTTAATGTGGGATCACTCACAATAAGTGATGTAGTCACCCGGCAGTGTTGATGGGAACAGATCCTGACATGGGTACCTGCCACTCCCCCCTCACATTAACACTTGGAATTCAGTCATAAAAAACCCTTCTATCACCAGCCTGTCACCCGTCATCTCCCTTCCACCAAACCCTCACATTTCTGCAACGTGCCACTGCAAAACATCTGTGGTGTTTCTTTGTCTGAAGGGCTGTTAGCCCCACTGTGACTGTGGGAGACGATCCATTCCAGATTCAGCTTGCCAAAGGCAGTCAGTGAATGATGCAGATTCCCATGGTGAACCAGTAGACCTGTGTGTTTTCATGTCTCCAGACATCGCACAGCATCACAGCTGCCGTCTTCTTTCTGCACATCTTCGGTTTTATCATGCGTGGGAGGAGAGGATATGTAATTTTGCCTCCCTGCCACACTGCCTGTCCCACAAGAACCTGGATCACTTGAATCACATGGAAAACAGATACAGATCATTCTCTTTCATAAATAAGAGTGCAGCAAACTGATATGAGAACAATCTCTGTGTGGGTCTCCCCAAATATCCTTTTCCAAGATTGCACAAAGACACCAAGGACAACTATTACGACTTCTAGAAAACAGCCACTTGTCTGTGATTACATTTTCATCATCAACAAAGTTTCAATCTTGTGCATGTGATCTTTTGCACATTTCATGCAGTATTAGAAATGGACAAGTTCCATTATTGTGCATGAGTGTTCCTTTCCACCTTGCACACAGTCAAATCCATAGTGATAATTTAACCGAGTATAAAAATGTAACCAAATAATGATAATGGACCTTTAAGTTTTCATATGGTTCCATTTGTACACTCTGAGATTTAATTCTAAAGTGAATAGCAAATTGCCGACATACCAAGGCTGAACAAAGGGCATCCTACAGTAGCAGCTCTCCATCTTCATAGAGCTGTCATCACCTTTTCTCCTGCTGCCTTTTCATAGGAACCCTACTCTGTGATTGCTCGCCCTCCTGTCATGTGTCACCTTCACTTATTCACTCTGGCCCCAAAATTATAGTCTGTAGCCAATCTTCTCGCCTCGACTTGCGCCTGCTCTCCCCCTTTTCTCACCTCCCACCAGCAAAATCAATTATCACTTCTTCTTCTTCTCACTCCTTTTCCACTTCAATCTTTCCTCACTCCCTCCGTGGGCCTGTTCCAAGTACGATCTGTGATATATTTATATCCCTTCTGAATAATTGAAGTGCAGACATGGATGATAATCATCAGGCATAGCCTATAATCTCTCTATCTCTGATCATGCGCCCCGGGTGCAACATATCCTGATCGTGTTCAGGTGGATTTCCCTGCTGCCTGCAGTATGTTCCACTGAGAGAAAATTACAGCCCGTCCTCCCTCTAATATATCCATCTTTTCTGTGACCCATCACATTGAAATTCATTCATTATATACACAAAGCTGAAGCCTGCCGTGCACTGTTGCTTCATGCGTTTATATTATCAACCCTGAATACACTGCCTGGACATAAGATAATGGTATAAAATAAGGTATTAGCTAATCCAGTGAAAATGACACTACACGTCGAGATGATATCCAGTGCCACCAAAACAAAGACCTGATTTGAGTCTGTCAACACTCTACATCCACCCCAACACACACACACACACACACACACACACACACACAAGTAAGACTTCCTAATCGGGAGATAAGCGTCCGTCAGGTCGCATACACAAACTTTAGAAGGCAATCGTAGCCAATCAGGAGGGAATATGGGAAATGAGACAAATCCATGTTGATGACATGACTTTAGAGATACTGTGTACCGCTTTCGTGATTTTAGGCCAAAATCTGTAGGAGTGTCCAAAAATGTGTTTTGCAAAAATCGGCCTCATGGTGCCGCTAGAAGAGGGCTATGTGAGAAATGAGGGCTGGAGGTTGTGAGTTGCCATCCAAGGAGTGTGTGCAAAGTTTGGCATCGATAGGGGCAACGGTGCCGGAGATAAGAGTAGGGCAAAAGTGTGACGTGAAGGACAGACAGACAGACAGCCGGTGGAGCTTTTCATAGTAACTTGCGACAGTTCGCAATAATAATCACATGCATCGCATTGTGTTAAATGCATTTTTAATGGTTCCAACACAATTTATATTCCATAAAATAACATTTTAAACATTAATAAGTTAAATATATTATGCTTAGCATTATCATACACCCATCTACCACTTTTCAAAAGTACATTCATCATATACACTATACAGGAACAAGTCATGTCTGTCTGTACAATGGGTAAAAAGTTGGCTCATAATTGAAGAAACTAAACAAATAAAAAGTTAAGTTAAAACAAGTAAACCATGTGCAACCCAGTTACAATAATTCAAATGACATCATTACAAAATGAAATACTGTATGTATGGATAATGCCAAAGCTCAGTGAAAGTTGTCAGAGGATTTAATTATAACAGTGTGAATTATCTGCCATAACCCTTTAGTAAAAACAACCTTTAGATGACTTGTTCTTATTTGAACAAAATAAAATGTACCATTTGTGAAAAGAGGTAAAGTATTTCCAACTAAAATAAAAAAAATTACCTCGCTCAGGATACATGAAAATAAATAGTAAGTACACATTGTTAAGTCCATTTCCACTCATTAGGATTGCTGAGCCAAAGGCACTTTAAAATAACTGAGCATTTGTCTGCTCCTATACAGTAAGTGAAATGCGGGGTACAGATCTTTGTGTAAGAGCAGAAAATCACTTAACAGCAAATGGATATTTCATGCAAATGCTCTATATACTATACCAGTGCATCTCTGATACAAAAGCCAAGCAACATGTAAAGAGCTTCTGTTAAGCTGGGCAAGAGAATCTGATTCAAGAGCAACATCTCCAGCCGAGCATAACATTTATACAATTCCTTACTGATAATGCCAGATCCTAAAAGACCAAACAGATGCTATGAGGATACAACGAGCAACAATCAGTTTCAACAAAGGGAGTGTTCTGACTGGTGCAATAAGTTAAACTGCATTGCAGGGAATAATCCTCTACAAAGTATGTTCTCATGAAGTCAGATCTCATATCCTTAAATGGTGTCGTAATAAGTGGATCAAAGCCACATGGCCATAACAACCATTTGAGAATACTGTGCTAAAAATGCTTTTACCACCACGCCGGTAGCAATCCATGGTTATACACTGCGAAATTCAGGACACTTTTGGACAAAGTGCAATAGCGCATGCAAAAAATCAGCGAGACAGGAGTGAAGCGAGCACACCATGGGCTTCAATGTATTCATGCTTGTTTTTTTTTTAAAAGAGACATCTTTAAACTGAATCAGACCTCTTATTGTTAAACTTGTTCTGTGGGCTTACCCGATAGCCCAGTGGTTAGGGTGCGTACCACATGGGATCATTCATTCAAACCTTTATTTATTCCAATGCCTTACAGTGAGTCCCTGGTTCGATTCCCGGCCCGGCCTGACCAAAAATAAAGGTTTAAAATATGTTACCTAAACATGTTTCAAAATGTTCACCAAACATATTTGTTGATAGTTTCTTTGTTTTAGTCATCAGCTTTACTTCTTAGATTGAAGTTTTTTGCATAACAAAACAGCACCTATAACAGGGTTTGTCTGTCTATCCTTCAAAAGTAGCCAATCACTGTCAGCACTCAGCACTAAATTCTTGCTTAAGTGAAACTCATTAAGGTGTTAAAGTTGTATTGCAGTTATAAAAGTGTTTTTATTTTTCAGTTAATCTCTTATAGTTGCTCCAATATTATTCTTGTGAAGCACTTTTGTAGTTATAGGTGAAGCATTTATAAAGATGGCTATTTCCGTTTGGCCAAAGGTGACATAAACTAGCTAACACATCCACATGCCGGTTTGTCAATGTGGAGACGATGCCATCTGGATTTCCTGCATAGTGCTGCTTCACCATTAAACAACTTTTCTTTTTCATCTTCGAGTTTCTTTGTGTGTGATTTCTACTCTGCGGAGTAAAAAAGTCTGCTTTGAAATGAAAATAATCACATCTGTCCATTCCTGCAGTAAAGGAACCAAATACTGGCATGTCAATAGGAATACACACAACTGAAACTGGTTTGAATAGATATGAAAGTAAAGATGCATCAATGATAACAAGCAGTGCCCTGATTTTTACCCAAGCACGTACGCACGCGCACGCACACGCGCACACACACACACACACACACACTCTCTTGACACTGCTGAATGAAATGTTTAGTATTTTGCCTGTTTCTACCGTACAGTGATTAGACATTTGTAACCTCTTGATCTTCTCAGCATGGGGGACATCAGAAGATCTCCCCAATGGTGAAATACAGACAGGTTCAGAGGGGGGTGGAGGAGGGGGCATACAAGTCCCAGGGGAGGTCAGTGAGCTGTAGTCTACAGTAAAAGCCTCCACCTCTCTCTCTCCCTTTCTCCCAGTCACTGTCTTTATTGCTCTTATAGCGATCTCGCATGGTGATTCATAAATGTGCGCCTGGTGCACAGCATCTGCCAAGTGCCAACACATCTTTTCTTGCTGTTCCCAAGTGCAGCAGTCTCAGTCAGAGCCAGCATTTTTTTCTTCTTTACTATTTTCCGGTTCATCTGCAACCTCCCATGTGTTCAGGTCTTCTTCGTTCCCCTAGTGTGTCTCTTTCTTTCTGATGCCCCCCCTGCAGATTTTCCACATCATCATTCACAATTCATGCTGTCCTCGTCAGTATCGCAAATCTAACGAAGCTCACAAGCTAACACTTCTGTGGTGCTGCTTGACAAAGCTCTCCTGTCTCTCTTGGCCTGCTGCTCCCTTCTCTTCATCTGCCCTGTCCTGCAGCGGGTCATTGACCACTGCCACTCTCTCTAGGGGCCTCATCTTCCTGTCTTGGGCTCGGGGAACCCTCTCCTTGTCCCACTCCCCCACCAGACTCGCCACATCGCTCAGCTCCCCCAGGTGCTCGACAGAGTCGCACTTCTCCAGGTCGGAGGCGATGGTCTGCAGGCTAATGACCGACATGGAATCCGACCCGGCCTGCTCGGCCTCCAGCCTCTCCCTCTGGCCCCAGCCGGACTCCCTGTGTTTCTCCACCCACTGCCTCGTCTGCCGGGTCTTGTTTCCGTCTTCCAGCACTCCTAGACTTCCACAGGCACCAACGACGTGAATCGCCACCGTGGCTTTAACCTCAGACTCCGCCCCCACCGGGGAGCTCCGCCCTCCGCAGGCGAGGGGCCGCGCCCTGCTGGCTCTGACACGCCCCCTCTGCGCATGGATCTGCTCACTGATCTGCTCCAGGTTGCGCAGGGCGATGGAATATCGGGTTTTGACTTTGGCCACTCTCTCTTCCAGCTGCACCACTTTGGCCTTATGTTCCTGTGAACACATAATTACAGGACTGTTCTTATAATGGTTCTCTGTCGGCCAACTGTTGGCATGTCATTGGAATTAGTATATTATAGGGTCTATGGCAGTTAGAAAATGGGAATAAAATTACAAAGTGTCAAACATGATATTCAAAAGCTTTATTCTTATAAAATGTCATTCTAAAGTAGAGCATAGCAACATATCAATTATTTTAACCCTAGAATCAAGCCGTCCAGGATCCTGGTGAATCATGCATGACCATAAAACCTTTGATTCTGTGAAGAAATAATAATAGTTGAAAACCGCTAAACAAAGGGTATTTATTAAATGTATCATATCACATAATTAAATATTGAAATTAGTTTTTTTTTCACAGAATCAAAGGTGGTCTGAAGGCCCGGTCCGCGGCGAAACACGGCCGAAAAAAGCAGACGCGACCGCGGTTTGCTATACTGCTACAGACCACTAGTTGAGCAACTTACACAGTATAGCTTTAAAATAATTGATACAAATATTCTTGTAAATCTCTATGGGAAAAATTAATGGCCAATCTTTGGCTGGCACCAGAAAACCACGCCCGCTGCTATGCCCAATTCGTGTCATTGAATATGACATGTACTGAAGCCTATTCCTCCTAAAAGTATTGAATTGAGTGTTTTTTTCTAACAAATGTATACATCTGCATTCTCATTTTTCTTTCGTGCAAATCTTTATTTCAGAATCCAGAGGGTGTCTACCACACATTTGTGAGGAAGCATTCTGAAATGTCACGGGGGGAAAAAATCTGTTCTTTTTGATTGCTTTCAGTTCAGTAGCAGAAACTGCCTACCATACTAATACCAAAAGAAAACAGATATTTGAAATGACAGAAATGCGACAAAACCACATGGTTTTCAAGGCTATCGGGAGTGACATACGGTATATTCGTAACATTGTGAACCAGGTACTACGAGGGTCAAATTACAGCAAAACTTCAAAGCACTTTAAGAGAGATTTACTAACCTTTCTGCTCTGGCTGGACATCTCTCTGATGCAACGTCGTGTCACAAGGCTACCACAAAGCACTAGGCTGTACATGTGCTCCTAATTGCCTGTCACCAGGCAACGTGAATGATGAGGTGAAATTCCATTTTAGAGACAACGGTCCTTCATAAATAAAATTGATATCTATGATTTATAATTTGATATGAGATGAGAATAACGACCCTGAATGCAATTTTGGGATAATTGAGCTTCTTGAATTTAAATTATTCAAACTAAATACTGCTACAAGTAAATAAAGACAATACATTTTAGTCATACAAAGTTTTAAAAGATGATTAAAAGTTTTTAGTTTAATAATATAACATAATTAAACGTTTTTAGTTTAATAATATAACAGTGGATATCAACATTGATAGTTATAACAACGAACCTCCACCAAATTATGAGTGGAAGAATTCCAGATTCACTTTATTGTGCCCCAAAGGGAAATTCGTTTTGAATTGCAGCTCTGTTGCAAAACAATTGTTCTATACACTATAAAATAAGACAAACACACAATGCAGGAATACAATGAAACCCAATCAAACCACTACTAACAAACACACAGTCACTGTAAGTCACTACCTGCTACAGAATTGAGTCATTGGATGGACTGGGAAATAAGGCGGCTTATAAAACATCTTTCTATAACCGTATAAAGGCTGCCTGAGGGGAGAGGCTGAAAGTCAGGACAGACATAATGGTGGGAATTGAGATGATTCTTCTGGCTTACTTAAAGGGTATAGATAAAATATTTATGAAAACTAATAAAAAGAAAATAATATATCCAGAGAGCTTTTTAAGGGTGGGGGTGAATGAATAGAGTTTCTTCTCCCAAAATATGCTGATCGGGGTGTGCCTGATAGCCTAGTGGTTATGTTAGGATGCGTACCACATAGGCTCTGATGCATGACAGCGAGTCCCCGGTTCAATTCCTGGGCCATTTGCTGAATGTCACTTCCTTACTCTCTCTCTTGTTTCTTGTCTCTCAAAACTGTCACTATCAATAAAGGCAGACAAGCCAGGAAAAAAAACTTAAACATATATATTATGATTGTGAAATAATAGAAAATAATTTCGTTGGGACTGCAAAACATCAGAATTATTGGTTTGTTTAAATATGTAATAATTTATATTCCTGCAGCCATAGCATTACAATGTTGCAGATTACATGATTACCGACTTTGGTGCCTAATAAAGGTGCCAGGTAAAAATACATTTTATTTAATTAAACTGTTAAATTGCTAAACAAGCCAGGAATTCTACAGGAAGCCCTTTTGTAATTTCCTGACTGAACATCAGCATAAAACATTTGGCTCAATACCAAAGAAACATGCGCCAGCACACAAAGTAAATGTAGCCTTCCAAATGCCTGTAGTGTACCTCCAAGAGTACAGTATGTGGTTGAACTATGCCTGGTACCCACCTCCAGTATGTGGTTGAACTGTGCCTTGAGCTCAAAGTAAGGTTTGGATTTGAGGATGACCTTCTTGAGGGATTTCTGGAGCGTCTGCACTCGAGCTTCTGCATCCTGACACAGCTGAGTGACACGCTGGTGCTCTCGCTCGCTACGCAGGCGTTCCTCCTCTGCCTCGTTCACCTACCCAACACACACACACACACATCCACCCAGGAAAATGGTATATTCATAAGTTCTACTATATAATAGCTGTGCACACACTACTGCACAGGTACTGACTATCTACAGAATGATATATGCCTAAATTCAGATATCTCAAGCTGATTTCCATATGCACCTCCTACAGTATAACCACTGCCATCAACCTTCACTGTTTACACCAGGGTTCCCCAAATAGTTTTCCCCAAGGTCTGAATTATGTCTAGGGTACAAAGCAGAGGGCCACAACATTGCAGGGGGCGACAGTGGCGTTTCCGCTACTCCAGCAACAGTTCAGATATCGTCACTGTCGGGCAGAAACCTCGTATCTCCAAGTTTCAAATGTGTACGTTTTTTGGTAAAGCAAAGCTCTGCTTTATCATACAAGATCGTCGCACAAAACTAGTGAAACAGCAGATCTACAAGCACACAACGCCTCGCGATGCGAGGCGTTGTGTGCTTGTAGATCAGCTGTTTTCACTAGTTTAGTACATTTTTTAGATGATAAATACAAAACGAACGGTTTTGGACATACAAGGTTTCTACCCAACAACGACGATATAGTGTTGTTGCAGCTCTTATACCACCATTATTACTGGGGTTGGTGGGGCCAGACAGTAGTCCCCCGCGGGCCGCAAATGGCCCGCGGGCCGCCTATTGGGGAACCCTGTTTTACACTCTGAGCTAAATTAACACCAAGGATTTTATAGTCTACTAACATTTAACTTCAACAGAAACTGGATGCCACTCAACACCAAATACTACGGTAATTTGAGGATTCTCTTGATGAGTTACTGACTTAATAGTAGGGCAGGAGAGAGGGGTCTACCAGCACCCCAATGACATGTTTTCGAAACCTGTTTTTTTTGGACCGTTATGATGTCTAGTTATGATTTCTGCTTGTTGCCGTCGCCAACTAATGTCCCATGGGGTTCATTTTTAACCTTTTCTCACAACTATTCCCGATCTGAACCATACAATGGTCATAACAGAAAATGCCATAACGCTTGATGTAAACAACCTACAGGGACAAATGAACACACTTTTCTATATGATTTTGACCCAGGGAATTCATTAAAGTGGTTATTTTTTTACATTTAAGCACATCTTGACCCTATTTCAGGACAGAAACGGCGAAGAATAACCCAAAAATGTTCAAAACACGTCTATACTTCTCTTTGTACAGATGAATTAAGGTGTATTCTTTTGATACCACAGTTTTTTTAGGACCCTTATGATGTCTAGTTATGATTTCTGCTTGTTGCCGTGGTCAACTAATGTCCCATGGGGTTAATTTTTAACCTTTTCTCACATATCCCCAATTTGTGTGGGGATTTAGGGGAGCAAATGCTAAATTCGTGCAATTTTGACTTAAAGCGCGAAATTTTGCACAGATGTAGCCCAGGGCTTGCTCTAATGATTTAGCTAGGGCGCCCGAGTCTGCGACCTTCGGGGTCTCCACAGCGGTCAAATCAAGTTGGGCTTCCATTGACTTTCTATACAGGAGGAAAATACCCAGAAAAAGATTTTTTTTCTGGGTATTTAAGGAGGATCTGAGGGGTCTAACTAGGGGTTTGTCATGATGCTGAATCCATTGCAGGCATTTGTTTTGCACAAAAAACATTCAGTGGGCTAGAAATGGCCTTAGAAAACAATACACGTATGGGTGAGTATTCATGTTAGTCGGAGGCCTTAGGGTTTTTTTTTCTCGTGCTAATCAGTCTAAAAGTTCAAGATTTTGCACAGATGTAGCTCAGGGCATGCTCTAATGATTTAACTAGGGCGCCCGAGTCTGCGACATTCGGGGTTGCCACAGCGGCCAAATCAAGTTGGGCTCCCATCGACTTTAGTGATGAAAAGTGATGAGTCATCACTTTTCAGAGTTGTGTGGGTGCTGTGGCGACCCCGAAGGTCGCAGACTCGGGCGCCCTAGCTAAATCATTAGAACATGCCCTGAGCTACATCTGTGCAAAATTTTGAACTTTTAGACTGATTAGCACAAGAAAAAAAAACCCTAAGGCCTCCGACTAACATGAATACTCACCCATACGTGTATTGTTTTCTGAGGCCATTTCTAGCCCACAGAATGTTTTTTGTGCAAAACAAATGCCTGCAATGGATTCAGCATCATGACAAACCCCTAGTTAGACCCCTCAGATCCTCCTTAAATACCCAGAAAAAAAATCTTTTTCTGGGTATTTTCCTCCTGTATAGAAAGTCAATGGAAGCCCAACTTGATTTGACCGCTGTGGAGACCCCGAAGGTCGCAGACTCGGGCGCCCTAGCTAAATCATTAGAGCAAGCCCTGGGCTACATCTGTGCAAAATTTTGCGCTTTAAGTCAAAATTGCACGAAATTAGCATTTGCTCCCCTAAATCCCCACACTAATTGGGGATATGTGAGAAAAGGTTAAAAATGAACCCCATGGGACATTAGTTGACCACGGCAACAAGCAGAAATCATAACTAGACATCATAAGGGTCCTAAAAAACCTGTGGTATCAAAAGAATACACCTTAATTTATCTGTACAAAGAGAAGTATAGACGTGTTTTGAACATTTTTGGGTTATTTTTCACCGTTTCTGTCCTGAAATAGGGTCAAGATGTGCATAAATGTTAAAAATAACCACTTTAATGAATTCCCTGGGTCAAAATCATATAGAAAAGTGTGTTCATTTGTCCCTGTAGGTTGTTTACATCAAGCGTTATGGCATTTTCTGTTATGACCATTGTATGGTTCAGATCGGGAATAGTTGTGAGAAAAGGTTAAAAATGAACCCCATGGGACATTAGTTGGCGACGGCAACAAGCAGAAATCATAACTAGACATCATAACGGTCCAAAAAAAACAGGTTTCGAAAACATGTCATTGGGGTGCTGGTAGACCCCTCTCTCCTGCCCTACTATAAGGGCTTCTGAAAGTCAGTGACCACAGCTTAATCTTGTAAGGTTATGAATTTACTCGCTTCAGAGGCTTAATTGCAATAAATAGCCGAGTGGGCTGACGCTTTGCTTTTGAAGGAAAATGAGTCCTAATGTGAATGACTACATTTACACTTGATCTTTGAGAAAGTAGTCATAACCAGGCTTGGAATTTTGTCATTTTAGGGGCTTAAAAGATGGGGAGTCTGGGGAGTTAAGATTTCAGAATCTCAACAAAAAAACACTGGCGTCTACATGACAAGAAAGAGACACTGGTGTCTACTGTCTACATATTGACAAGAAAGAGACAAGAGGAGAAAGTGGTACAGTCATCTGGGGCATTAAGGCCACTGGGCCTCAAGTCATGCCTTTGGTTTGTGGGGCAAAAGGCCAAACTGAGGGGCAACAACAGTCATGCCTTCATGGCCTCCATGAAATTCCTGCCCTGGTCATAACATATCATTGATTATTGACAGAGACCGATGGCCCTTAGAACAGCTTACAAGAGTGTCTTGAACTTCAGTTCAAGACTAAAGATAAGACCTGATCATGCGTTCAATTGAATTAGAAATACAAAATAGAAACATTAAAAAGGAGCGTGGCGATTCAAAGCTTGACTGTGATTGTCTAATATTTTGCCACTCAATCTTTGGGCTGCTTTGATTTGTGATAGAACATTTTGTTTTGTTGTCATGGTAGCAATACCGTAGCCTGGTAAACCATCCTGGTCGCTGGGTAGGTAAACCAAAATGTGGAACACAGACAATCAGCGTCTATCAATCACAGGGCCCTGAGCGCAGACACTGATTGGTCCTTCCGCATTTTGGTTTCTGCAAAACACATCCAGTGCTTGGGGCCAGACCGGCCTGCAGAAGACACATGATAATGTGATTCATGCGACCGGGATGGTTTACAGTACCAGGCTACCAGTACAGTTGGGTTTGTTTGCAGCACGTAATTGCACTACCTACTACAGTTAATCTATTATGACTACAACTACCTTATCTGGTTTTGGAAACATTTCCTTTGGACTGGTCATTGTAAGCTCAGATTCTTGTCAGACGCATAGCCTTCATAATCCCGTCATTATTTTTATAAGCATTCAGCCTGACCCCCTGCTTTTGCGGTATCTACCTTAGAAGTGGCATGGTTGAGCATCTCCTGCCAGGTTGGATCCAGGGTGTTTCTGTCTGCCAGGAGCCCCTGCTCTGCCACATACACCATCTCTCTGGCGGCTGTGTGCATGGAGACGGCCCTCTCATACCTTAAAGCAGCTTTCTGGGTTTCTTGTTGAGCCTAGGAGGAAGATGAGGCATGACAGCTCACTTACAGTAAATACATCAAAACAAATCATGAGACAAGACCAGGAGATGCAGCATCAATCATGATATGATAAATCCAGCTGAGCAAGGGATTTTGTGAGGATGCACAGTTTGAGAGAACGCAAGAAGCAGCCCAGAAACAAGGGGAAAAAAACACAAGAAACAAACTAGAGAGGTTTTGGACGCATGCCATGCAGCAGCAGGATAAACAATTCATGGAGACATAACACATAAAAAGCAGATTGTATTCTAGTCATGCAAGTCAGCGTATAATGTCAGCGCCTTGGGGCAGATGTGTCTAGGTTTGTTTGGGAGGAGGCAGTTAAGACAAGGTGACTCAGAGTCAGAGGAGGACAGAGTCATCGACTGTGTAGGAGCAGTAACACGGCTGGACACACAGGATGTCCCAAGTTTAAGGTCGATGCTTAAAAATTGATGACTGCCACAGATTGAACACTTGGGTAAATGTTGTGACGTGGTGTTCTGAGATGATTTGAGATTATGTCCCGACTCCTGATCGTTTGGTAGTCATCAGCCATGTTAACGGTGACTGTCTATTGTGCACTGAATAATTAACCGCGAAGATTGCGTTATACATGGGCAATGATGCATAGCATACCCCCGCGGATTTAGACTGATTTGACTCTCGCATCATTTTCTAATCTGCATTTTCATAACTCTGTAAACACTAGTGCTAACCAGGACAGATTTATAATCCATTATTTGCTTAATTGTTTTCAATTAGACCCTTGCTCTTTATCCTAATGATTTTCATTAGTTCAATTACAGTTTGAAATTACCCTTCACAATGCTGATTAAACATGACTGGCACTTGTGCATGCTTTCTTCAAGGGTTAATGTTTTACGTAATCAATCATAACTTATTAGAGCACATGCTTCGGCCTGCACAAATGCCCACTCCTATCATAAAGTTACTGGCTTTCTTTTTATTAACATAATTTGAAATATTTCGGTAGAGTTATGTACATGTGAGGCTCATTGAAACATATTTTGAATCAACTAGTGTCGTTTACAAATTCTTCAACACAGATATGGATAGGCTACTTAAGAAAATGACAAAATCTGACATTACCTTGTAAACAACCTATACATAGCATAGGGCCCTATTTATACAATCCATGGCACAAATGCAATATGCGGCGCAAAGGGGTTGTATTTATTCATGAGAGTATTTTGGGCATAACATCGTAAATTAGACAAGAGCTAGGTCCTAGGTGTGCCTGGGTGCATTGTTATTCAAATGATATATTCAGCAAATTGGAAGAGAGATGCAAACAATTTTCTGCTAAGGAAAATTAAATTGGATCGTCCATGGGAGCAGCTGCATTAATGTGATATAATAATGATGCCACAAGAAATGCGGGGGCACACTGACAAATCACATTTTAAGGAGAGGTGGACCACCCACAGTAGCCAGGCTACTGTGGTCAGGCCTTCCTCCTGTAGCCTAATGTCTCAGACTGTAATATCTTGACAAATCAACTTAATCACATATGCATTCCTAATTAGGTTATTTTTTAACCACATAATAAAGCATGACAGAGAGCAGTATATGTTCCGTGTCCCAAATGAAAATTGTTGATGCCATTACTGATACAGATAAAGAAAGAGACTACATTACATGAGTAAGGTATTTGAACCTACGGTAACTTTATCCCCCCCCCCCCCCCCCCCTCTCTCCTCGCCACCCTGGTCTCCAAAGAGGCACTGAGACATTCTTCTTATCTTTATGCAATATATGCATAATCTGGCCCAGATCATTAATTAATGTTTGAACCTCAAAGCCAAGTCCCTCGGCAATATCATCTAACATGTTGAACTTGAGTACTGCGTTGAATTTGGATGGATTTTCTAACTGCTGGTCTGTTGTTGTAGTCTGCATTAGTTGTCAAACTTTAAAAAGCATTTAAAAGTCGGTTCTTCATCAAAAAGTTCATCAACGGGTCCCGGCGGCTTTATCAACGGCAAGCGTCTCTTGCCGACAATGTGCCTGCAAGCTTGTCGGCAGCAGATGCTTTCTGACTTCATCCGCCGCCGAATCGCTGTGGTAAGTCAGCGTTTCTCAAACTGGGGTCCCCAGCAAAAGTGAGGAACAATTTTATTTCACTATCACTGGCTAGAAGAGGGAATATATACTTTAAGAATGATGATAGGTCACACACTCTCCACTGTTATCTCCCCAACTACAGTATACACAGAATTCTGTACTAAATCTAATTTAACAACATAAATCTAGTTTGGGGAAGAGCTATTCCATACCCACAAACATAAGAAACTCTTCTTTTTTGCAGACCTGAGCAAGAGACAAATAGAGAAGAACGTCAGCTGCACAGTGACAGAGAACTTGAAGCCTTGAATATACCGTATATCCAGGACTTAAACTGGCAGCTTGTGGGCATGTTGACCAGTGTGTTGACAGACAGTATAGCTCCTTTGGCCAATAATGGTGACCTTTATACAGTAAATGCTTCACATACAAAACACAAAAGTACATAACAAAAACAATTTTCATGTAACAAGAGACTTGCGAGAATGCAGTCAACTACAATCCAATTTTGAACAAGGGTTCTATTAATGACTTTCACGTCACCAGGTATTTCCTTGTTGTGCGCCACAAGTTGTACCGCTTCGTGACATCATGCATGTAGAGATGTGAGTGATAGATTGGTCTACTTGCATACTGTTACATACATACAGACAAACATTGTTCTGGATGGCTTGAACTTCCCGGCATCCTCAAACAAACATGGGCTGCCAATATAAGAGTGATTACGGCGCATACCACATTGACTCTGATGCCTGACAGCGAGTGACGGCTAGGTTCGATTCCCCAGCTCAGCAGACCTTTGCTGCATGTCTCTCCCTGACTCTATCTCCCCGTTTCCTGTCTCTCAACACAATGGACTATCAGTAAAAGAAAGAAAAGCACCCCAAAATTACTTAAACTGGTTGCCAAAAAATCCATGAGGCCAATTATAAAAATGTGGGCCTATTTTGACAGTGTGAATGAAATCTTTACACTATTTGGTAGAGTGGTTTCTGAAAGTGACACACAGAGACACACAGAGACAGACAGAGACAGGGGTGGTGACATTTAACTCCGCCTCACAGCCTTCCGGCCTGGTGGAGATAATAGGGACTTGAAGCAAGAACGGCTGCGGCAGTCCGCTACGGTAACCGGAAATGGATAAGTGCTCGATAGATAACTCTGCTTGTCGTCGCAGCCCTTCCTACAATGGCAGAAACTACCTTTCCACGTAGCGTCTACAACGTCTGCTGCATAGACGCGTCACCACGGGAACCAAAGAGTTCAGTAAAAGTGGTGGGAACCCGTCGCTGATGGGTGTTTGCTTAACATTTTTGACTGCTACGGCGATTGCGTCATAGCAGCTGTACTTCCACCTAGTGGAGCCGTCTTTGTTTAAACTCCCTAATGATTCAGTGTGCACACAGATTAGCTGCACAGGCAACACATACCTCTTTAGCCAGTCTGCGGGCTTCATAATAGGGCCTGGCTTTCTCAATGCAATTACCAAGATGAGAGCCCTGTGCATTGAGCTTTCTGGCAGATTCTGTGAGGATTCTCCTGTAGCTTGACCTGGCATCCTGTGGTGGGAATCAAAGAAAGAACTAAAACATCTCAAAACAAGCGCATCTCGCCTACATCACAAATATGGCAATGTCACACTTAAAAGGGGTTTTGTGATAATGAGAAAACTGGTCACAAGAGACGAGTGAAATTGGTAATGCCTGAGACGAGCAATCCAGTCCGATACATTTTTCATCTGACATTCAATCCTATTCATTTCGTTTCCATTTACCTGGAATTCACTGAACGTATCACTAAAGTAAATCATCTTCCTTATCAGTCTCCAGGAAACAATTTAAATACATGTCTTGTCTGATCTTCAACGTATGGTATTGATTAATTTCTTATTATTTCATTAGCTTTTCTGTTTCCCCCCCATTTCCCCCCCTATTTTCTAGGCCTGTATACTACTTATGTGTATGTGCTGCTGCTTGTTTTTTCACAAGCTTGTAAGTATAGCTTCGCTCCAGTATAGATGCTTTTTGAACTTCTTCAATAAATAAAGGACTGATTAAGTTGTTACCTTTTCTTCACAACTACTGTTTCTTGAAAATAAAAATAAAATAAGAATAAAACACACACACACACACACACACACACTTAAAAATATTATAAACAAACAGCTTCCTCACATTCAGCTGCAGCTCCAGTTTGTTGATTTCATCACTGGCCTGGTTGAGGTGCTCAAGTTCTTCCTGAGAACAGATGGAAGCGAAAGGATAGACATGACGTTAGGGCTATAATATTATTGATATTATGAAACATTTAGACCATGGAAGGGTTTTGCACCAGATGAGGGGTTTGTGGCTGTAAGCCTCTGTTCTGAGAATAACAAATTTGGCATAATTATTTACACTCACAATTCTCATTATGCAATGTGTAGAGCCTGACTGTACAAACATCTCTCAGTAAGTTATATTGCAAACTGATCTCGTGTAAACAACCCCATTAATCATCTTAATCCAAGACAACTCGTGGACTAGATACGTCACGTTATATTTAAAATGAACCCGTGTTGTGTTGGCATGTGTGAACTCATTCTGTTTACTTATAGCCTACTGTATATAGAAGATTGCCTAATCAAACATGCCTGAATCCTTGGGTCCAATTCCTCTTCATATTTGCAAATCCCATCTTCATCATCCCCAGTCCTTTCCAGGGTATCCGTGTCTCCATCATCTGCACAATCTGATTTCATCTTCATCCCTTCATCCTTGCTGCCTGCTACTCCCCCTGGCACCGCGACGTCTCCTCCCCTCAGAACGCTCGCACCCGACGCGATCATACTACCTCCACCACTCGCTTCCTCGCCGGGCGTCTCTTGTCGTAACTCTCCCGGCTCAGGGACCCCAGAACCGGTCGGAATTTCAAGCGAGTGCCGCGGCTCCATTTTCGGCCTAATTTGTCGGCTCGCGTCTTCGTCACTTTTCCCCCACCCCCAGCGATAATGGTTGTATTCACGGTCACATCCTATGTACGAGGCACGTTACCACATTAAACATACACAGTTAAAGTGTCTTGTTCTTCCAGAAATCCGAGAATCATGCTGCTAAACGCCAGCTAGCTAAAGCGCTAGCTGTGAAGCCAGCAGCAGCTGCTAGCTGGCTGTTTCCATCGCGCGTGGCTGTCGCTCGTCCAAAAATAAACAGATATACAAGTTAACAACGCGTCGTGTCGACTGTCGAAGATCTGTTCTTTTTGGCGAGCGACACCGTTGTACTAGGGAGTATTGGCTTGAATTGAACATGAAAGGAGAGACATAAAATAATTATTGTGAAACAAACAGTCCTCCTGTCAACGTTCCCTTCCCCCATTCGTAGTCTATCAATTCTATGGATGACATTTTTGAATAAAGTTTAAAATAATATGCAACAAATGAAATATGCAATTAAACCATTCACAAGGCAAACATGTGTCATAACTGTGGTGTTTTTTTGGACTCTGGGTGTTCGTCCATCCATTAATGTGATTTTTACAAAGTTGTAACGTCCATTTTTTTTTATCAAGACACTACTGCACTTCGCTAGCTTTATCTACTTTTTTCTGATCTTCTTCATTGCTGTAACTGCCGTTGACAATGTTAATTTCCACCACATCTGTCTAATCAATCAATCTATCTTATCACGTGTTTATGTAAAAGTATAAAACCTGTAAAAAAACTCAAGTTATTTTATGTATGGTAGTCGGTATGTTCTACGAAGCAATTTCTTTTCTCATAAAACCTTAGATTGATTGATTGATAATAACTTTATTAGAAGTTTGCATGGGAAAAGAAAATGTACAATTTCATGACAGCACTGGTACAAAGTCAACTAAAAGGATAAACCCCCAAAAGCCTATGGCTTGTTTAAATTGAGGTCCTTTTTTAAACGCATATAAAGCATGTGCGCATCTGAATTAATTCAGGTTTTCTTGCTGTACAGACAACTTTTTTTATTGCCTTTCTTTTTTATAAATGATTAACATAACTTTGTTTGGCTTTGGTCCTGTTGGCGGGCCGCAGCGCGCGCGCGCGGCTGCCAGTGCCTTGCCGCTCCATCGCGGCATCGGGACGTAACCTCGCGTCACGTCACCACCAGACTTGACAGTCTGGTTTCTATTCCAAGTTTCAAGCAGCAGCAGTTTAAGAGCCCGCCTATTCTAAAACTGTATCCGGCTATTTCCAAACACACACACACGCAGTCCACTTCCGTATCCGCTGGTTCTGTCTAGACCGGATACGTAACCCAACAAAAGCTACATTGATCGCAGTCCAGCGGGGAGCGGCGCGCGGCGACTCGCGCGACCGCGCACGCTGCGCAGAGCATGATGGGATTCATGGAAGTAAACTCGTGTGGCAGTTGATCGTAGGCGCTTTGGGAAACTTGCTTTATTACTGACTGCACAACCGTATCTCTCCTTTAAATCACGTTAAACTGATTCACGCGAACATTGTTTGAAGGCCAGAAGGAGTTCGCAAAGATTGATAGATCCTTATTTATACAAGGAGACGCGACAGTACACCAGTGCGCGAGACCAGAGAGCAGTGCGCATGCAGGACACCCGTCTGCGGTTGAATTATTGGTTCTTCTCGCGGAGTTTCCTCCGCTCCTTCAAAACGACGCGGCAATAATTTTATACATTTAAGAAATAACTAAACAAAAAGAAGGGAAAGGCAACAACAGAGTATTTAATTAAGCATGTCGAGCTTAGAGGAGCGCCTCTGCGAGGAGGTGCGCAAACACCGCCATCTGTACGACAGGTCCGTGCGCGACTACACGGACGGCCAGATGGCGAACAACTCGTGGAAGGAGATCGCGCAGACGCTCGAGAGCGACGAGAGGCACGTGCGCAAGACGTGGAAGAGCATGAGGGACCGCTTCGTGAAGGCCAAGAGGAAAGGTCGCCCTGGAGACCACCGCAGAGGGAACTGGATCCTCACATCACTGTCCTGGCTCAATAACTATGTGAAGCACGGGGAAACGGACGTTAAAGAGAAGGTGGGTTTAATTAACGTGTACTGTACTGTACTGTTAACTTAAAGAAGTAGTTCACCCCGAGAATGACTTTTTTTCTATTGATTACTCTTTTTCTATAATTGATTACTCCAACTCACGCCATGGAGACAACTTGAGTTCAATAAAAACATTTTTTTTTCCACATTTCTAAGAAGACAAAAAAAAAGTTAAAAGTAAATGCACCCCCATTGATTCCGAATGGGAACCCAAATGCATTTGGGTCCCCAAGCCAATCCCCATCCGGAATCAATGGGGGTACATTTATTGTAATGCAATTATAGTCTTAGGAATGCGACAAAAAAAAACTAAAAACGGCATGAGTAATCAATAGGAAAAAAAAGTCATTTTGGGGGTGAACTATTCCTATAAAACTGTGTGCAAGTGTCCAATCTTCTCGCGTTACGAACCTTGATGGGACTTCCAAGCTCCGGCCCCTCAAACACTGAACTTTATGAACTTTGCCTCGGTCAACAATATCACAGGGTAGGGGGGAAAATCCATCTTTATCCACGAGTTTCCTACGCCCCATAGTGCATTGCGCAAACGTCTGCATCGATCTTCCGCCGCCGATTTACAAGCTCACAACGGGTTGCATCTGCGACGCGACGTGAGCTTGTATGTCTGCTGTTAAACCCGGAAGTTTGGTCCTGATAGTCTCCAGTAAACTCCCGCGGAAACTTGTGGATATTACAAAAGAGTAAGTGATCTACTTCCGGGTCATGTATCGCTAACTTAAATACCAAACCACTTGGCCAAGATGTACTACATATACTAAATATAGCTTAAAAATTCAAACACCCATGTCACCTTTGCAAGATGTCGTTTCCAAACCTCTGTATACAGTTGTATTCGTTATTACCCTCATATTTTGCCTCTGTATAAAATAGTCCGCCGGTCAAATATGTCCGACCGGAAACGTGCGCTGCGGCACAATAGTTCCGCCACAATAGTTCCCCCCCCATTTTTTTTTTCCTTTTTTTTTTTACTAGATGTGAGCGGCCCGAAGGGCCGCGACCCTCTAGTTGAATACATTTGTGAATTTGTGTTAAATGTCAAAAGCAGCCATCACCACACAGCCTGTAAAATCCTGTTAATTTATCCATTTATAACTCATAGTGTTGGTTATTTAGTGTTAGTCTGTACAAAATAAAGCCTAGTAATTTGAATTGTACACTTTCTTTACTGTGTAGCCATTCATTGTTACTATGGGAACTGATAGCAGGTGAAGTATACAGTACAGTATAACATGGCTAATTTGAGCTGTATTCTTGTATGTTTGTTTGTATGGTGTTCACTTTTAGGTGAAGGAGCGAGACTCATCTGCTGAACTACCACCAACACCTCTTTCCCAGGCGGTGGAAACCCTTGTCCGTCAACTCGGCCCTCCCGCCAGTAAAGGGAAGGGAGTGAAAAGAAAAGTGGAACAAGAGTTCCTAGATTACCAACCTTCTTTAGACCATGATGAACAAGCGCTCAGAGCCATTGCAAACAAGTCTCTCGATGAGGACGAACATTTTGTGCTGAGTTTAGCTCCTGCACTCAAACGTTTAGCCCCTTATAAAAAAGCAAATGTGAAAATAGAGATTATGAGAATGATTACACAGGCAGAGTTTGAGGATTATCATCAGGATTAGCCTTTTTTTTCCTTTTCATAAAAGCTCATTAACATCTAAAAAAAAAACTGTTATTGGTTTTATTGTGATATTTTTTGTACTTTTCTTTTTAAACTTTTCTATTTCTAATGATTGTAAAGAGTAGCACATTGTTAATGCAAATGTATAACTTCAAAAATAATATGAATACACTACACTATTTAAAAGTTCTCACGCTCCTTGCCAGTTCCTAACAAGGGAAGATAAGGTATACAAGATAATTGGGGAAGGGAGATGACTTTAAATTGTCAAATGGTTATAACTAGATTCTGAAGGTGTTTGAAGATTAGATCTACTGAGTAAATATTTGTGATAATTTCTCAGTATGGATATTTCAAAGAACTGGTTCGCTCACTCGTTACAGACTTGTCATCTTTCTGGGTCTCCTGGGTGCGGAATTCGGGTGAAACGTGTAGAGAAGCAATCCGCACTCACTTGTTCATTAAAATAGTCTTTTTAATTCCAAAACAGCAGCAGCAGTTGTCAGGACATACAGACGCATTTCGGCCCTTAGGCCATCATCAGTGTAACACTCATGTAACATTGATGATGGCCTAAGGGCCGAAAAAAGACTCTTAATGTACAAGTGAGTGCGGGTTGCTTCTCCTCAGTATGGATATTCTCACAGATTTTCTCTTAAATTAAAATGTCACCCCAATCAGTGGGTGGCTACAGATGAGTTTCCTGGCAAACCTATATAACGAACTGTGAAGTCTCAAGTCTGTAGTTTGCTTGTCGTTTGTGTCCATGCACTATCCAGCAACTGTGCACTCTTGATGGGCATGTAAAGCGCAAACAGTTGGCATTGTCCCTTTTCATTACAATGTGTGGTCACTGGTCATATTGTCACATTCACGTTGCCATCTATCGACCCCAGAGAATTTGTATTCAAGTAATGGCATGGTATGGTATGGCCTTATATTCCTCTCTTAAAAAAAGAAAAGTCACATGCTCTCCTACTGTACCAGTGTGTCTCACACACCTCTTGACAATGCCCATCACCTTCAAGAATCCCACTCAGCTAATTGAAAGCTATAACATGGGTCAGGTGTTACAGGACAGCTAAACAGGCCCTGGTTCAACATGTTTTTTTTTTGTTGTTGTATAAAACATTGAATACATTTGTATCTATTTTGTTTCTCAAAAGAGAACTCTAAAATTTGAACCAACGACGGGATTGACATTGGTTAGATTTTCTTTTTAAGATATGCCTACTGTATTTTTGGGAGCCCTTTCTGTCTTTATTTATAGTGGAAAGTGGAGATGGACAGGAAACGGGGAGAGAGAGATGGAGACATACAGTAAAGATCGACAGGATTGGGGCTCGACTACTTTGGAGCCTAGGTGCCCTGGACCTTGGTTAACTATTTTGAGAGCACAGTGGACCTTTCCTGTAGGGCATACATGGGCAACTGGCGGCCCGGGGGCCACATGCGGCCCCCACCTTCACTTAATGCGGCCCACAGGTTAATACCAGAATACTGAATATATTATTGATTTCAGCTGTTACATTTCCAAAGATGCTTTAATTCCATCAGTCTATATTAGTAGCTTAATGACTAGTATAGTAGTATTAAAATGTATTTTTTATGTCCAATGTATTTGTATTTAGGTTCATAAAGAACTAAAAAACTAAATGAGTTTGAAATTAAATCAAAATGTTACATTTCAGGATTCCAATTAAGAAATAACAAAAAATAATTCAGGATTCCAATTCAAAAGAAGCAAAAATAGCCGATCTACAAGCTCAAAACGCCGTTTTGAGCTTGTAGATCTGCTATTTTTGCTTCTATTGTATGCGATACTAGAATGACAAAGTAGGACGTAGCAATATGCATTGTGGCCCTCTGGAGTGAAGGTGGAAATATAGTGGCCCTTGCCATCATCAAAGTTGCCCACCCCTGCTGTAGGGCATGCACATCCATACCACAGTTCATTGTGTATGGTAACTAATACTATTACTACTACTGTTTTGACCATAATTTCCCCCTGAAAATCACAGATATAAAAAGCTAGATACCTCCTCCGCTGCAGTTCATTGCCGCGACTGGTAAAAGGGGACTGGCAAGCTTCCGGAATTCTGAAGGATGGATGCTCGGTAGGCCAATTGGATGCGGTACTCCTTCTTTCCAACTGCAGGGGGCAGAGTCATATACTCTATGGGCAGAGTACTTTCCACAGTTCCGCACTTCTTGCCAGTCCTCTTTTACCAACGCCCCAGAGCTGAGGAGGCGTCTACCTTTCTATGTTTATGCTGAAAATGGTGTAATTCACTTGCCATCATCTTATGCTCACAGGTCATCTCGCAGATGATAGGTCCAACTGTCTAGGTAGTCAAATTGGTCCTGATCCAACCTGGTTCCCACACTTTAGTGTTGTTCTGCTCTGAAAAGATACCTAGTATACATGCAATCACCTCTTTAGTCAAAGGAAATTACTGTAGTTGGGGCATTGCATTTGTTTTATGCATTTAATCCAAAATACACATATATAACATTTTAGGAAAGAAAGATACAAAACAATTATGTCTTCTCTTAACAGTCCCGAGCCATTTTTCTTGTATCTTGCTGCGTTGTCTGACGGGAATTCTCTGGATTCAGTCAATTTGAAAAAATCAACTCATCCAGGATAATATTCGGTCAATGTGAAATTATTGCTCATTCTTTCTTCCCTGCGTTCCTATTATGTGTGAGACTTCTGTCGCTTCCAGAACCTCTTGACCTCACTGTGTCCCTGCGGTGACACCACCATCACCCTGTTATGAACATTCTGCCACACCAGACAACCCAGGCCCTGAGGAACAGAAAAGTCAATCAGATCAATTATTTGTACACAAACATTGAGACAGTGTGTGCATACAGGTTGCATGCAAGCGATTCCGAAACCAGTTGTTGCGAGGAGTGCACCTTTTGGTTCACTAATGCCCTGCCCTGACCGTGAGGCACACCTGAGCAAGCCGCTAGGAGAGCAAGTGCTTGCACCATGCAGCTGATGGCCTTGAGCATCTCAGCCTGAATCACGTCGATTGGGGTGGAGTTTTTGAAGACATCTGTATTGGGAATCGCTTACACGTGACAAGGAGTGTATGAAAGGAGAGGTCACATTACATGTTCCAAGCCTGTTTACTCCACATTGGCGCAGCTGAGTGGGTGGAGGCACCGCCTGGGAAAGTTTGCAACTGTTTGCGTCCCGGCCCAGGTGTATGTGTCCATGAACAAAACACTTGCTCGGTGTGTGCTGTACTAATAGCACTCACTACTTCTAGTAGTTATGATGGGTAAATGCAGTGGACTAATTTCACGTACATTAACAAACAATAACCCAAAGACTAGTGCGGAGTGAGAACCAAATTAATATTATATTCATTAATTATTGAGCCATAATTATTCAGCCATATTTACACAACTTCTTTTCCATCACTTCTTATGAGCGGCCAGGTTCTTTTGAACGTGCATGCCTGCAATGCATTCTGTCGTGTGATGTGGTCTGCTAAGAGGTCTGTAGGTGCAGATGTCCAGTTCATGTTCCAGGTGGAAAAGTATTGTTCGATATGTCTTGTCACTTGCCATAACAGCTTTTTAGTTGCCGCATCACTTTTTAAATTTGGCATAAGAGTGAATACACTGAATAGACCCTATTCACGCCCTGCCCACGCACGCGCACTCAGCGAATTTCTCAGCAACTTCCTGGTGCTGACGTCAGCTTTGGAGGGTAAAATAACATAGAAATCGCTGGACTTAAAGCCAACAAATCATTATTTCGAAGTACATTATAATGCTTTGTGCCTTTTACTATCTTGTGTTCTTGATCATGCTAGCTGTATTTTATACATTACTATTCGGAAATTGCATTAGATTTGCGATTTCTGTTAACTCTATGGGATATTAGTAGTTTTTCCCCTTCAACCGTGACGTCAGCACCAGGAAGTTGCGTAACGTGAATTCAGTCAATTAGGAAAAAGGTCACATGAATTTCACAGATGTTTTTATCCATACAAGCTGTAAGGATTGGGATGTATGATGTGATTCAATGGGTGAAGTGAGTGCCACACAAAGGTTATGTGTCAAACGGTTGGGACGGGGTGGAAAAGATGAACACCAAGAGCTAGCTAGTTTGGAGGAAAACCTTTCAGACAAAAAGCATTGGTTTAACATCTGGTTATAACCACTATTTTTGCAAATTGCCTAAGCTGTAATCCTGGGCTCTGCTCTCCCTCTGCCATGCCTGGGGAGGGCCCCGAACTGAGCTCATGCTTCCTTCAGTGCTTGAGGAGTGAGCAGGCATGCTCTTTTCACCTGACAGGGGGAGCCTCCCCAGTTGGACGTAGCGCGTGGAAGGAACACGTTATTCCAACCAGTTCCTTTCCCCTTCATCAGGTGCTCCGGCTAGCCAGGGTTTACTGCATGTTTACCATGATTACGGCATGTGTTTGTGAGGGTATCTACCCTAAAAGACACGGGGGGAACATGCAAACTCCACACAGAAAGGCCCTTTTGCCAACCCCACCTAGTGTGTAAAGCTGCAATCGACAAGTTTGTTCTTTTAACCAATCTGTATATGGTAGAATATGTTAACATAATATCATAGTTAAAGTCTTCCTGCTCTTCTATTAGAGCAAATACAGATCATGTGATTGGGTAGGACCACTACTGATTTGATTTCCAAGAGGTATTGTATATGAAGCTCAAAGCATAATATCTCCCTTACTTCCCCCAAACAGGCTTTCCATCTTTGCACAGCCACAGACATTCTAAGATCTTTGGCAGAACATAAATCTTACAGATTGCAGCTTTACCTGAGGTACAAAATAAATAAAAAAACTAACCTGTGCTCTGTCCCGCAAAACCTCAAAATCGGCCTGTGAGAGGAACTGGTTATACAGCACTCCTGGGAGAAAACAAACAGGTGAGAAAGGTCAGTCAACACGGAAATATGGGGGGCTAAGAAATGAGGTTAAAGGGCAGGACAACATCAATACCCATCCACTCGGTTACACTTTTAGGGCATATCGGAGAGCAAGGGTTACATTTCTGCTGTGTTGACTCGAGCACCGTCTACTCCTGTCAGTCATAACCTTGAGGCAGGCCAAATGAAGCCCTGAGAAATCAATCAACTCCGCATCTCCCCAAAGCCCACGGTATGACACGATTTAAGGTTCAGGTCTTATTCAGTCAATTCATTATTATTTATACAAAAAAAGTTTAGTTTTTTGTATAATATATATTATTAGACCTTACCCGTTCGAATATATGTGCTGCAAAATATGTGCAGAGTGTGGGTTATGGGGAAAGTAACTGTAACTGCATGGTGCGTGCGTGAGAATATGTGGGAGCATCATAATGTAAGGAGCAGCCCATGGAGGAGTGGAGGAGTGTATTTATGATGGATACAAATAATTTAACAGCTAAATTAGGTGAATAGAAGTATGAGGATGTATTTGCTCCACATAAGGTTTCTATACCCGTTGGAAGATGAGACACACATCACCCGTTGCATGCGTGACCCATGCAGAGAGAGAGAGAGAGAGAGAGACTGCAAGTTTGTTTTTATCCTCTCCTTTCTTTTCTTTTTGTTGTGGAATGATTCCGCCCTCTACTGGGCTGTATTGGTCACTGCAGTATAATGCATTTTGTGACCTACTGACTGACTGACTGACCTCTCTCTCTAATTATATGTTAGATTTCAAATTGTGTATACTAACCTAGCCCAAGGCAATCTTAAAATAATAATAACAAGCGCTTGTGACTAAATAACTACATTGGATCCATTTGATTAGAAGTTACACAGGTTCTTTTCTTTATGAAAGCGCGTGTGCGCGCGCACGCACGCACGCACACACACACACACACCCACCTTCACTGAACTGTAGCCGATCTCTTTCCAACTCCCACAATCGTATCTGATCTGTAATAGTTGGCGGCAGAACTGGGGTCTGTTGGATAAAAAAAAGAGGGTAAAGACTGCGTGACGACAGGCGGGTATTGTGATGACTGTACTGTAATTGGAACAGTGTGAAAAGACCTCTGTAAATGGAGATGAAAAACCAGCACAATCTTAATCTTTGACGTACCTGTTTGAGCATAACAGGGTGTGCTCTGGTCCTTAGAAAGTGGATAATCTAAAAAGTTGAAAGAAAGAAAAAAAGAAAATAGATGAGAAAAGACGAGATGAGATGATCAGCTAATCTAAAGTGGTTCTCAGCTATAATGTAGCTCTCAAACAAACAAAGCAACACCTGTCCATAGTTCTATGCCTAAACCTAACCCAAACCCTAACCTCAGTAACCGTGACGCTGGTGAGTAGCTAGGGTGGCCACCAGCAGGACCTCAGAAAGGAGGACACTTTTCCGGGGCGCGCTGTATGGGACCCCCAAATTGATATGTAGGCCTATTTAGTCGCGGACCCCCTTCTCAAAATATTTTGTGCCAGCCAGGGACCCACATATTATTCCAAATTTACACTTTTTGGAGAAAAATAAATAAAGTAAATAAAATAAAATAAAATAGAAGCTCATAGCTTGTAGATCGGCTATTTATGAATATAGTGTAAAATAGGTTTAAAGTGGTTTAAACTAAGACTAGCCTACCTCCTTTATTTATGCACCCAAAATCCGGACGAATGGCCACCCTATGAGTAGTTAACCTGCCGACGCCCGTAGTCGAAATAATGGGACGTAGAAATAGCAAGATTTCCCTGTGTAACATAATCTGATCATTGCTTGCTCCCTCTTAAAATGGCTCTTTCTTGGTAATCATTGTTTGCTGTTGAGTGAGGAGACTACAGTAAGTACCTGTTGTGCAGTGATGCCATTGGCTATGGCCTGCTGCACTGACTCCCTGGTGACATGAGCCACCACCACGTTGGAGAAGCGGTAGAGCATTTCACTAAAAAGAGCAACCAGAGCTATCTGTAGTTCCGAGTCTGTTGGAAGAAAAATAAATGCATCAAAAATCTGTCCTTTCCACAGTGGCTACAACAACAACAACAATAACAAAGTACATCCCTCCAAAGGTCTTGTATCATCATCACATACCTGTGTACGCATAGATGCGGTAGTTGGTTTCTACCACAATAAAGCCTGTATCGCCAGTCCCTGGGGTGGCACCCATTAAAGCTGAAGAGTTGGTAGTGACTCCTGCAGCCAGTGTGATTGCCAGTCTGGTGGGATAGTACCTCCTCGACTTCCTCTGGGGAGGAAGGAGTGCAAGCAGAGATGCATTAGGGATGGGACGAGGACACGAGGGAGGTGGCGCTTCGCTTTCTTTTTTACAGTGATTCTTTTAGTCCAGGGGTGCCCAAACATTTGTCTCAGGGCACCCCATGAATATTTTTTTAATCCGAGGCACCCCAACATTATAATTTTCACTCCCAGCACCTTATATTTATAGCATATCATCGTTGTCGGGTGGAAACCTTGTATGTACAAAACCGTTAGTTTTGTATTTAACAGCTATAAAATGTACTAAACAAGTGAAAACAGCCGATCTACAAGCACACAACGCCTCGCATCGCGAGGCGCTGTGTGCTTGTAGATCGGCTGTTTTCACTAGTTTTGTGCGACAGTCTTGTATGATGAAGCAGGGCTTTGCTTTACCAAAAGACGTACACATTTGAAACTTGGAGATACGAGGTTTCTGCCCGACAGTGACGATATTTTAGTGATTATGTTGCGAGGAAAACGTTGAGATAATAATCATTTTGGTTAGAACTGACTGAAAATAACTTAATTTAGTCTACAGTGCTTCTTGTTCCCTCCTTAACTCCTCACCTTCCTCTGGAAGACAAGGCCAAACTCCCGCAGGTGCTGCAGGAAAGTGAGCAAGGACTCGCTCATCCCCTCAACAGAATAATCCTGACACATGAAGCAAGGCACGATCAATAGTGAGAAAAGCAAATAAAAAAACCCAGCATACATTTTTGGAACTTGAATTATGAAATTTGATTTTGCGGTTGCTTTTGAGAAAGCACACGAGCTACGTTGTGAGAATCAAATATTAGAAACCCAGCTTGCACTCACTCTGCCAAGGGTGGAGAAACTTAGCTGGAATAAAAATGACAGGATCTCAACAAGGTCCATACCTCGTGACTGGAAGATAAAAAAGGAATAGAACATGGGAATATATCTGTACAAGGTCAAGACTAGGATGGATATAATTAATTGAAACTGAACACTGACTAGAGATTTCAGCTCATTTGTTTGTGTCTTGTAGATTGAAACAGACAGATATTCTGACATTCTGACAGGGTCTGATAAAATGCAACACAAGTAGGCAAACATGAACTTGACGTGACTAGACTGGTCTGTGAGAGTGTCTGGAGCTAATCTCAATAACCACTGTACCAGTAAGCACCAAACATTGTATGCACAATGCCAGTAGCTCAAAGAAGTACCTGCCTTTTGAAATAGCTAACTTAAAATGTATAATGGTAGTCAATCGGGCTGAAACTTTGCACAAATTTAGTGTCATATATGCACGTCATAGATGTCTGACTTCACATGATTGATTTATCACATTACACAAGTTTAAATCTTTAAGAATACACTCAATATAACAAACAGCAGATCACAAAATAATAATCGTTAAATTAGAAACTATTTTGTACCCAATTTATTGATTAATTTCAACAACATTCAAATGAGTACATCTTCTTCAATTATTTTCCAATTTCAATGTTAGACATCAGTTGTCAAAAGCTTACAATCTGTAATCATAGTCGTAATCTATAAAATAAAACTGAAAATTGTCCGTGCCCAACTTGCTGCGCATTTGATCAGACCTGTCAAATTTCAGAGCTGTAATTATCCCAATCCATTTATATTTCTGCTTTGGAGCAAATGAAATAATATGCAGCTGAACAATTTGGCAGCCAGCAGCACACAATTTGCAGCAAAGTAATTAATAGCCCCAGGTTGTAGTTTGATCGCAGCACACTATCAATTAGTGTGTCCATTTACTGTTTTATGTCATCTCTAGATAACACACATCCTCTCCGCAAAAGTGTGACATCATGTGTGAGTTAGTGTGGTGGTGGTGGTTGAGATGGGGACTACAGACACAGACTACTCACTTGAATTAAAAAAACAAAAACACTAATCAATTAAAATGTATAATTATTAGACCGTTACCTCTGCAGTCTTGAGGTACTGAAGGGTGAAATACCAAAGCTGAGAGGCTGTGTCCAGAAGGAGAAACTGAAAACCAGCAGAGGTGATACATGGGGCATCTCCTGGCTCACTAGGAAATAGAGAGAAGCTCAATTAACAATTACTAGTAGTAAACTTGATCGGGGTCATACATACTCTGTACCGCTCTTTCTTCCCTCTATACCAAATCTCTTTGCCTTTGAATTTCAATATATCGTCTATTTTTGTCGAATGCTCTAGAGAACAGGATGGTAGGGTTCAAGTGCTTAAACTCGTGACAGTAACGCTTGACATCAAGAACTGATCCCCAAGCAAAAGATACTAGGATGGAGATAGACCTGTCACGCATTTGCATTATTATTTGCACATCGCTATCCATTCAGGTATCCCTATTAACACTTATGTTGCAATGATTTTTTCTCTTCAATGTCTCGCGTTGCCATGGTTACCATAGACTTCCATGTAATTGTGCAAGTGTGTAAAAAGTGCACGCCCATGCCTAGATGATGCACCACGTGTGTAGATGCTGTTCACAGCTTTCAAACAAAAAAATCCGCTTGGAAATCCGTTCAGGCATTCATGATTTATCAGCCATTATGTTTTCTTCAGATGTAAACAAACATGGCTGCCATGTTTGAAAGAATGGGTTGGTATGGGGGTTAAACATGCAATTTCGCGATCGCGATCATGCCTAATACATTTCTGGAGGTCCAAAAAAAAAAAAGAAAAAAAAGAAAAAAAAAAATTCAAAAACGGCCCAAACTCGGGAAACTCGGGGTTGGCACAGCACTAGTACCAATACAAACTCGGGAAACTCGGGGTTGGCACCATATGTGTTAAGAGCATTTATAGCAAATAAATACTGTTAAATAAATGTTCATAATAATAGAGATAATAGGAGATTGCGAGCTTATTACCAATACCAATAGTATTGGTATTGTCAATTAATTTTGATTAATTAATTTATACATTTTTAAGGTTGGAATGCAGTATGTCTGCAGCAAGCCTAGAGGGCTAAAATACAATTGCATAAAAAATTCAGACATATTGATTGCCAGGACTGAACAATCACACACCTATCTCCCCGACTCCCTCCAGAATTTTAATTAATGTAGAATTATGTGCAGAATCTGTAATTTTCTGCAAATTAGGTGACCTAATTCAATTGACCATGTTTAAAACAATATTTGATTTTTAAAATAAAAATGGCAATCCTCTCTCTCAAACTTGTGCCAGTGATCACCCTCCCCTGTGCCAATGTTGGCACCCGTGCCTAAGGTTGCCTACCCCTGGCTTAAAGGAACCAAATGTGAAAACAACAGTTACCTTCTCATGAGGCCAGCTTGTATGAGCAGCTGGGCCAGGTCCTGGCTGACGGCGGCGCTTGGGGAGCCCACCATGAAGTGCAATATCACCTCCCAGCGTTCCATGGCATAGCGGTCCAAACTCTCAACATCGCGCGCATGTCGATCAGGGCCCAGACTGCTACCCTCATCCGCCCACGCTTTGCCCCTGTGCATGTAGAGAGAGCAGTGCACTCACTGTAGAGTTAAAGTAATGTATACGTACCCGTGCGTGCGGTACGTATCTTCTTTATTTATTCTTTCATTCAAAATGCATGTTGTGAGTAGGGCTGTCACGATATGACATTTTACATGACGATTAATTGTCATTCAAATAATTGGCGATTAACGACATTGTTTTTGTCGTTGATAATTACATTTCTGTTTGGCTTTTAGGCTTTGAAGTTGCATATGGTAGATATGACACATAACCTAAATATACAAAGACATTTTTGACATATTTGACAACTTTATACTTAAAAAAGAACATTGATAGTGGAAATAGCCGATCTACAAGCTCACAACGCGTCGCGATGCGACGCGTTGTGAGCTTGTAGATCTGCTATTTCCATTATTTTTGACATGGAAACGATTATGACGATTATGAAAAACAATCACGATTATGTCAAATAATCACGATTAGACGATTATGTAATAATTGTGACAGCCCTAGTGAGTTAATGTGGAACCGACTTACCCGCCAAGCAGTGCTATCCTCAGGTTGTCTTTGAATATGGGGTTTAGGATATTTCCCTGTAGACCACCCTGCAACTGCTGACTGTGCCAGAGTCGTAGGCCAGACAGAACTGAGACACACTCATCGTGGTCCCTGATATTCAAAAGTGAGAGTCAAAATGTTTCGTTATAGTACGTATTATCAGCAGTGTTGAGCAAGCTGTACAAATGTAGCAAGCTATTAAAGTTACTAGTTCCTCTTGTTCAAAATTAACTGAGCTGCACTAAAAGCTCCCTTTCAAAACAACTAACTAGCTACAGAGCAAATTAGTAAAAGTAGCTGTAACTACATCGAAGGTAGCTTTGTACCCAATGCGGTGGGTATTGTTGAAGTTGATATTAACCTTATAAACGCTAAATGGATTTGGGCTTTTATGCCATTATTGATAGGACAGTAGACTGAGGAAATGGGGGGAGAGATGGGGAGTGACACAAAATCTAGTGTTGCAATTTGCGGCTAAGCTTGGTGATGGTGTGTGTGTGTGTGTGTGTGTGTGTGTGTGGGTAAACCTACAGGGAAATGTAATTAATCAAGTATGAACAAGCTGCCACAGTAACATGAATTGCATCTCTGGTGCTGAAGCTGCAGAATGTTTTTCTGCTGCTTGTTATGTTGACTGTGACTGTGTACCAGTCACTACCATAGGTCACTACCAGAAATAGCTTAAGGATCTGTGGTTATTTTTATTAGGCTACATGGGAACAATTGTCAGTCAAATCGCTCAAATGTACATTTTACAGAGTAAAATAACCATTAAGACCCATTAGGTTCCTTTTGTGTAGTTTGCACGACGACTTGAGGTAATCAACTCACTTCTGACTGTCCTTTTTCACCCACAAAGCCACTGCTGCCTGTGGGAGAGGCTGATCTAGGAACAGCATACGCATCACATAATTCTTTGCCAAGGAGGGCAGCTCCCTAAACAAATCAAAACAACGTCATGATGAGCGTTCTGGAGTAATACAGCTTTGTGACTCAAATATTCACACACAATAAAAAGAAAACTATTGCATGTACCCACCTGAAGACAGCCAGACATGTGGCTGGATGGTTGTACAACCTGTCCAGAATATCTGGACTCAGCTCTTTGAGGTATTCGTGTAGATTCTTGCATTGCAACTGGACACGCAGATTCATTTTCTGTCAACAACAAAGGAGAAGGTTTATTGTGCTAAGATCTTCCGTGTCACTGTCACTGTGAAGCCTTTCTTCATTATCCATCAACTGTCGCTGCTAATAGCGACAAAATCACACTAATCTGCAAAGAATGGAGCATTATGGAGGACAACGGTATGTAAACGCGTTCATAAATGACTTAACACCGGAGAAAACGAAGTGATTATTATACCATATTAGCTGAGTTCCTGGCTCAAATAATTAAACATAAAACAATGCATAAACGCATTTCGGCAAGTTGTCGGTTATCACAAAGAAGCCATGTTGTTCTGACAGTCACGTGACCCAGTCACGTGATTTCCTTAAACAGAGTTGCATTGTGAAAGCTGGGAAACTATGGCAGTTCATTTAAATGTATTTAAAATTGTATTTTACTTTGATAATTGATATGCAAAAAAGATACAACAATACTAATATGTAGAAGTTGATACAAGCCACCTTTAGTCAAAACAAAATCTTTATTTACACATGACAGCTATATTATAAGCCTGGTTGAACCCCAAATCCTCATTACAAAACCTGAGGGAAGTGAATAACAGACAATTATATTATTTTATTCAAATGGTAATGAATTTTATAATTGCATGCATGACCACTTACTGAATGCCAAATGTTTCATCATAATAATTCACACTGAATTGAGGATTGCCTTGCTTTGCATATTGCATTGTCATTTTGCTAAATGCATTTTCTATGTAGTATGACCAAATTGCATATCAAAATGAATTACCAATTACAAAATGTATCGCAATTTGAATAAAGAGGCCAAACAATGTCCATAACATAACACCTTACATTAACATAACAACTACTGTTCATCTGCAGTAAAATGTTGCAAACTGTTAAACAGACACGTGTATCTCTTGTTCCAGTAAAAGCATTACAAAGCTGGGAGAAGCACAAGGTCTTGAATTGTTGTCTCATGAGTCTTCTTTCTCTTGATACCTGCAATGTGAAAGACAGTCAATTATATTGTTATTATATATTGCTAAATGTTGTACAATCATAAACACATGTCCTCCATCATTCTTTTGTCCGATTGGTTTTGTTTCCCTATTTTTACTTTGCTATTTGTTTTGAGGTGCCATGTCTTTATAATCCACTTCCTTTTTTAATCTCAGGTTTTCATTTAATCCGTTTTTTAATGACTATCAAGAAGTCTTCAATGTACCTGTACTCCCTTTCTTTTAAAAAGACTAGTTAGAAACCAGACATCAGACTAATTCGCCTACTATTATTATAACCATGGATTATGTTCGGTTTAAGATCTGTAAGCAATTGTAATGATGTGTAATATAGTATGAATAGACTTTTTGTTTACCACCCACCGCGTTATAGTATAGCTTTGGTTAAGTATCAACTGCTTTTCATTTCCATCACCAGGGTTCCCACACATTTTTACCAATTAATTTCCAAAACTTTTCCAGAATATTTAACCCAATTTCCAGAACTATATAACAATAATTCAGCTCAATAACAGGTCGATTACTCCTATGCGCAATGCACAAAGACAGGTAGTGTATGCCAGTGGTTCTCAACCTTTTCAGGCCGTGACCCCCGAAATAATCATGTTTTAACTGGGGACCCCGGCACCTTGACGAGCACTATGAGTTGAGGAATTTTGTATAACACGGTTCTATTGTGAAAATAGCAGATCGAGGCGTTGTGAGCATGTAGATCGGCTATTTTCACAATTTCTGCCTCATATATTTGACAATTTGGCCAAGGTTTAATTTGTCATTTCAGAGGTATTAACAAAATCAATAACCAAAGACAATGCATAGATATTTTCAGGACCTTCCAGGACCCTTGATCAATTCCAAAACTTTTCCAGTACTGGAAAAATATTTTTCTAATTTCAAAATATTTCCAGGAATTTCATGACCGTGGGAACCCTGCATCACTCATGCACACAGTAACACATGTTGACCCAGTCATTACCTGCAGTGTATGCAAGTGAAGAAGACAGTCTGCCCTTCATCTGCAGATCTCATTTGCCTTGTATGGTAAACCATTCCTTCTTTATTGCAGCGAGAGCAGCGTCTGTCAATCTAAGATAAGAGAAGCCTTAATTGATCACTGAGGAAAATGTGGGAGTTTCACTAACGAGAAACTGATACAGCCCGAGAGAAAACTTGAAAAACATGTCAGCAAAGCAGACAATTCAATTAACAGCGATAATGAAAGCAAATAAAATCTCAGATGCCGTCTCTGGCAGCGAACAATCAATACAAAATATATATTTTATCATACAGCACAGCAGAACATAAACAGATCATCCACATTAACAATCAATCGTACCACTGGTCCTTTGAGTTCTGAATTCTCCTCTTCCACCAACACAGAGGACTGTTCTAGGCGGTTGAAGACGATTGTAGAGGTGATTTCTTGACGTGTGAATTCTGTAAATGAATCATTGATTTATTAGTATAATAATTTGTCCAAAGCAGTAAAAAAAAACAACAACTTTGAAATCCATAAGATTGATGTCCTTCCCAGGATTCTAAACCAGGCCCACTTGGGCAGAAATTATGTGCTTTGAGCTTCAGGCAATAAATACCAGTGTACTACCCAATTCTAGTGTTCCTACCCAAACACAGTCAATCTTAAACCACTACAGATTTACTAGATATATACTGTTTTTTCTTTTTAAAAAAAGAGAGAAAAGACTGCAGTTTTAATATGCAGCACGTAACTTATCACTTTACAGATCACGCTGTTTTGTTTCAGTTTTTGCAAAATACCTGCATTGCAGTCACTCCACATTTTGCGCCGCAGTCTGAAAACGCACATCTTCAATAATCTACCTTCTCATTCCTTGTAAGACTTAGTAACTTGTTATAATATGCAGATGAATTACTATGAACAACATATTCTTTATAATCATGTGTTGTTAAGTGGGACCTGTTCCTTAACTCTAAATATTTATAAATCATTCTTGTGAAGAGGTATTGTGTTTATGTATCTGTTGCTGGAAGCTCTTTGATGGGACACTGGAATTATGAGTCCTATTTTAAACATTTAAATATTTTACCGTATCCAAACAAGGACGTGTTTGGATACGGAGCGTCGGCAGGATAGCGCCTCACCCCACAGAGGATAGGGTTAGGGTTAGGTTTGGTTGTCGAAAAGATGACATGTAGAAACAGCGACACTTTTAATATGGTATTAAGCAATGTTTGTAGGAGTCAGCTGAATGAGGTAAGTAATGGGGTGATGGAGCACGCACATCCAAGAATTGCAACGGGTGCTGGATCCAAAGTAACACATGTCACATGTGGAGGAGAGAAAAGTCCACACACACAGTAGAACTAGATAAAGAAATGGGCTCGATAAAAGCCCCAGCTCAATAAGCAGGATCGATAAGGTTCTCATTATCAATACAAATGAACGAGCTCCATCCCAACATGTAACTGCTCTATAGATCTGTGGAGCCATGCTGACATCCAATTTAACTTTTATCCATTCTTTAGGCCTCCATATCAGGAGGATATGGTACTGAATAGGTCTGCTAAATTTAAATATTCCAAGGCATACATGTATCTAGGGCTCGCCCGTTTCAGTGAATGATATCCTGGCATTAAAGGAGGAACATAGAACTATTATTCGTTGTGTCTGACATGACATATTTAGGATGGTTGGTTGCAGGAAAAGGGATTAATCAAGTGTGTATATAAGCCAGGGGTGGGCAGCATTAATTTCCAGAGGGCCATACGGACCCCGACAAAGTGAGTGAAGGGCCACACATTGTACAATTTAATTGTGTTCTGTTGTGTTCTGTTCAAACTGTATGGATTTGGTAGACATGCCAAACTACTTTACAATGAGGTCCTTTCACAACAAGACAGCTGTATCACTCTGGTGTACTCTGGCCTACAATAAAAAATATTATAGTTACATAAAATAATCTGAGTCAATGTAATATCAACTTTTAAATTAGCCTATACATTTATACTGTATCTTATCTGATATGCACCTTGCACCTCTGCATAGGTCACTGATAAAAATGTTATAAATATGGACTCAAGGTTGACTGTTACATTAAAAACATAAAACATTTGACTATACGGAGGTATGCAGGTATGTACTCAAATGGTAAATATGAATTACTATTAATTGGAGTCCAGTTAAATCAATGTTTCAAAACTATTAACATAAAGCAACAAATGCCATGTCCTTGTATCAACTTGCTACAGCTTCTGATACATTGATGCTTCAGTGAGGATTCTGGGTCACTATTCTTGGTGACCCAGATGTGATCCTCGATAACTATTCGCAGAACTCAGAGACCATCATTTCCATCTTTTCAGAGAACTCCCTCGTCTTTGGAGGAGGGACACGTGACCAGGCTTGACTGAATCAACCATCAGATTGGACATATCGGTCGATCAAAAGGTAAGCAACACCTTGTTTCCTCAAAGGTTCACACGATGAGATGATTCATTCCAAGCCTGTTCATCTTTTAGTTTGGGGGTCACAGCCTGAAAGTGAACCAAGCCAATTTTGGTTCCATGCGTTTGATACTTGGATCCATGGGTGGCACACAGAGACACCAACACGGGGTGAAGAAACACCTTGCCCTCATTTCTCTCCTACAATCGAGCAGCCACCTCCCTTCTTGCTTTATCTCACACTCACAATGTTGCATTGTGTTGGCTGGTGAATGAATTAACACTGTCCTTCGGGGTTTAAAAATAATCTGTGCTGCCCTGTTACACAAACATAATCTAATGTTACATGGTGTCGATTTGTGACTGAATTAGCTTTTTTTTTTTTTTTTTTTTTTTATATTATCAATATTTTGTGGGTAACCTTTAACTTAGAGTCTTGCATATAATAGATTGGTATGATAATATTTGATAGTGATTTGACATATGGTTGTGACTGCTGTAACATTGGCAAGTGTTGAGCGTGAGTTTTGAATTAACTTTTAATTACCTTAATTGAGTGACTATAGCCAATACATTGTAAATATTAAATAGTACTTTGAATTCTGTGACATAGGGAGCCAATAGAATAATAGGAGTGAGATCTGTAGCATTTTGAATGAGCTGGAATCTTCCAACACTATTTTTAAGTCCAGCGAAAAACCAGGAGGATGACAAATGCGTCGACAAACGACCTACATTTGTACCAATTGAAATAAAGGCTGGCTCGTGTTTAGCTCAAAGTGACAGAACTGAACTGAAGAATGTAGCCAGATGGTAAATAATGTGTACCTTCTACAGGGATGCTGAAGGCACAGCGGGGACAAGTAACTGTGTCTCGGTGTCCTGGTAATGGGAGGACATTTCCACATTCGGGGCAAAAGTTTGGATCACCACTGAAACACGACATGACTGTGAAAACAAAGACATTTCAGGAGAAACGGTCAATAGAAATGGGACACTCACTCTTGTCATCACAGTAACTAAGTACAAGTTTTAGGTATTTGTTTGTACTTTACTCCATTTTGATACCTTATACTTCAACTCCACTTCATCCCAGGAGCAAATATTGTACTTTTTGCTCCACTACAATTATTTGACAGCTCTAGTTACTATAAAATGTTGATTACAGGTTGACAGGTTAAGCATATAGCATCACGAACGAATTAAAATCAGTTCCACGTTTACAAGCTGCAACATTAACGTTATTAACACATCAATTCAGTACTAATTACTGTCCAATAATATGACATGTGGGTTATTCTGTAACAGGAAGGCAGGGCACAAAGATTCCGTGTGGGCACCTATGGTGGGCACCTTGGAAGAGTGGGCAGTAGTTTGAGTTGAGGGACATGTGGGCACCAAAACAGAATCCCACTCTTCTCAGCCAAAGTGCCCACTCTTCTCTAGCACCCAAGTATCCTCTGCAAAGCCACACTGGGGGCACTTTTACAACTCATTGAAGTGCATTTAGATGCTAATACTGTTGTATTACTGAAGTAAGATTTTGAATACAAATAATAAACCCCAGATTAGCAGCTGTGTGTTGACATGTCTGTTCAGTGTTCAACACGTGTTGGAAAAAACATGAGCCGACCACGTAACGTTAGCAATATGATCAGGATTCAGGATACATGTACACCCGTTAGGTAATGTTAAGTTCAGGTTTACCTTTGTCGTACTCAAAATCGATGAATAAATTCAAAACGATCTAGTTGGATCTCTCAGCTCCCTCTTTTCACTCCTGTCTGCACAGGCATGTACTGGACGTACTATTGTTGTTATGGGGTCCTTCCTCTGCTCGTGGAAGTTAGGACGCGTGTGGATGACGTCAGTGGTGTGCAAAGCGCTCAACTTGAACTCGTCGCGGTGGTCGTTTGTAAAGTCAGGTACAATAATTAATTACAAAGAGTTTATTGTTCATTTACAAGGCAAAAACACTTTGTAAAGTTCACTCAGCGGTTCATTAGCGTTTAGATATGAAAAGGGGGAAAATTACGACCTGCTGGTTAGTCTAGCTAACGTTAGCTACTTTAGTTTGTTTGTTATGGGACTGACGCACACGTGATTGTCTCTGCAGCTGTGTACGACATGTTTTAATTGTTGTAATCCAGAGCTACTAACCTACAACCAGGCAGCCCCCCATGGTGCATGCATGTTACCATACTGTACTTACTGTGCATGCATGCACCTTTATCTTGGAGTCAAATTAGTGTATTTGTGAATTGTGTCACATACACTGAAACATTATATAAAAGCAATAGTATACTTATAATTATATATTTTATGTAACATGCTTTACATTTTGAAACTTGTAAATGTAAAGCATTTAAAAAAATTACATTCAAGTTCACGGGCTGAAAACATTTTGAAACACATTTCAAAGTGCTTCAGGTACATAATCATTATTTGTACCAGTAAGACTCCCTAATCGGGAGATAAGCGACCGTCAGGTCGCAGCGTGATTTTAGGGCAAAATGTGTAGGAGCAGTGTCCAAAAATGTGGTTAAAAAAATCGGCCTGATGGTGGCGCTATATGGGACATCCATATTGATGAGATGAGTGTAGACATACTGTGTACCGATTTGCGTGATTTTAGGGCAAAATCTGTAGGAGCAGTGTCCAAAAATGTGTTTGAAAAAATCGGCCTGATGGTGGCGCTATATGGGACAGATCCATGTTGATGACATGAGTGTAGACATAGTGTGTACCGATTTGTGTGATTTTAGGGCAAAAACTGTAGGAGCAGTGTCCAAAAATGTGTTTTGCAAGAATCGGCCTCATGGTGGCGCTAGAAGAGGGCCATGTGAGAAATGAGGGGTGGGGTCTCCGCGTTGCCTTGGCGGACGAATAGGTACCGGTCCCGGCTCTCCCGGACGCTCCTAGCCCGAGTTACGCATTTTATGTGAGCTGCAGTGGAGGGGGTCCTCCACTGGGGGCGCCACCACTTTGGCATCCGTTCTGGAGCACCAGGAGTCGGTGGTCCCCGGGAATTCCCCGTGAGCAGCCCTGTTGGGGTGGTCATTTGGTCATTTTTGCACAATTGGTCATTCTTTACATCTGGGGGTCCCTGGAGCCCCGGGGGTCCTTGGAGGTTGTAGTTTGGCAGGCAAGGAGTGTGTGTGCAAAATTTGGCATGGATCGGGGCAACGGTTGCGGAGATATGAGCAGGGCAATAGTGTGACGTGTGAGGTGTGACAGACAGACTGACGGACGGACGGACGGACGGACGGACTGACTGACTGACTGACTCACAGTTTGTGGAGGTTTTGATAGTAAGTGCGACCTGACGGTCGCAATAAAACATGACAAAGCTTTGAGCTTTTTTAGCAATGTTTTAATAGACAAATGATAAAATGTTATATATTATATATATATATATTAAAACATTAAAATCACTTGGGGCATATTAAGCCTTGGAGAAGCTAAAAGACACTATTAAAAAGGTTGGTCTGTAAGTGGAACTAAATGCACCCCTTCTATTTAGCTAGACTTCAAAGATTTGCATTCACACCTGTGTTTTCCATTGTGCTTATTTATATTCCTTCACCTATGGCTGTCACGGTTTATGACATTTTACTTGACAGTGAATTATTGCCCCCTATGATTGATTGATAGGCCTATTGGTGCCCTTGTCTCCTCCAGTCAGGATGTCGCTGAACGACGTGAATGAGAATGAGCTCTTGGACTACGAGGAGGACGAGGTGGACGTGGACACCGGGAGTGTGGATCTTCTGGACTCCAAGGACGGGCTGAAGGGCTCCTACGTCTCCATTCACTCCTCTGGATTCAGAGACTTCCTGCTCAGGCCCGAGCTGTTGAGGGCCATAGTGGACTGTGGCTTTGAGCATCCGTCTGAGGGTGAGTGTTCATCGCCATCATCATCATCATCAACTTTATTTGTGTAGACTTCAGAGGTCCATACAAATAAACACATAAAACACTAAAATACATACTCCCCCCCCCCCCCCCCCCCAAGTTGTCCCAAAGGTTTTTTTAGCCCGTTAAAAGAGTAGATCACCCCAATATGACTTTTTTTCTATTGATTAGTCACCATGGAGACTTGAATTCAATAATATTTTTTTGTATTTGTCGCATTACTAAGACAAATAATTCAGATTTCTGATCCAAATGCATTTGGGTCCCCATCCAGGGCCTTATTTGGGTCCCCATCCAGAATCAATGGGGGTAAATCTACTGTAATACTTTTTTCTACAAATGCCTTCTAAAATCAGTAGTTTTCACACTTTGAAGATTTTTCAGCAGATGTACAACGTCGCAGCGCGCTGTGTGAGCTTGTATATCTGCTATTTTTGAATACTTATCCATTTACCACTTTCACTTTAAATTTCAAATAGCAAGAAATAGTCAATCTATCTACAAGCTCACAACATTTGCATTGTGAGGCGTGAGCTTGTAGGTCGGCTATTTTTGCTACTTTTGTGTGACACTGTAGTGTGACATAAGGTATTCATTTAAAACAGGGGTCTTCAACAGGGGGTCCGGGACCCCTATGGGGTCCTCAGAGTTATTACAGGGGGTCATCCAAATCTTTGAGTGATAGAACGTTTTTTTTTCTCCTATTTTATATTCACCACTTGAACCCTAGTGTCCATATTCTGAGAATTTTAGCCAAAAAAGCAGATCTACAAGCTCACACTGCAAGGTGTTGTGAGCTTGTAGATGGGCTATTTTTGGCAAAAAGCGCAAACTAAGTACAGAGTGAAAGGTCAAGTTTAAGTATTGACGGTTCAAGTGGTTAAATATCTGAAAACACAAATGGACATGAATCCAAAATACATAATATATTGTGCTATCAAACGATAAAACTATATGGAATCTATGAAAAGGTTGTGGGGGGTCCCTCCCTGCTTCATCTCTCTCTCAGCTAAGGGGTCCTTGGCCTGAAAACGTTGAAAACCCCTGATTTAAAAACAAACATTTTAAATATGGAGATACAAGGTTTGTGCCTGACAGCAATGATATACAGTTGTGGAAAACATTATGGTCCACTCCAAAGTTAACATAATTCAGCATGTCTACATGCATTACAGCCATTTCATTCCACTGTCCCTTGAATTCTAACACAAATGCACCTCATTCTAACTTAATGAGGTACTGATTAGCTGATCGCCTGAACCAAATCTTATTTAACGAGGAAAATAAAAAAAAACGACTGTTGTGGTTGTCATAGTCACCTGGTCCTTTAATAGCAATTAATTAGGATAGCAATAGGACCAGCTGGATGGCAAACAGTGCAAAGTATTGGTTTAAGGGTTTCTGAACTGTTCCTAAATTGAAACATGAACTTTTTACGAGCTTGTCTTTGCATTATTCAAAGTCAGAAAAAAAAATATTTTATTTTATTCTATTTTATTTTATTTTGATGCATTTTATGCAAATAAATGAATATTTGTATTAGGAGTTTGGAAGAAATGTTGCCAGTAGTTTACAGAAACATCCTTTTTTCTAGACACATAACAACACTTGTTTTTCATGGAATACATGTATTGTTCTGAAGACATAATCTTGGTGGTGTACATTCTTCTTGCAGTTCAGCATGAGTGCATCCCTCAAGCCATCCTGGGTATGGATGTTCTCTGTCAGGCAAAGTCTGGAATGGGAAAGACCGCTGTGTTTGTTCTGGCCACTTTACAGCAGCTGGAGCCTGTCGCTGGTCAGGTAACATTACCCAGCTGTCACTCGAACATCCCCTTCATCCTAATGTCATTACAGTCTACTGGCACTAGAGCCTGACTGATCCGATCCTGACCGACACAAGCTCACAATACATCGCAATGCGACACGTTGTGAGCTTTTAGATGTGCTATTTTTGATTGATTTTTTTACCTGTGGCTGACTGGTAGACTAGGAATAGAGATTCCATGCATTGTCATAGATTTACCAGTATATGGCTGATTTCTCACCTTGCTTGCAAAATAGCATTGCTTGCAGGAAATTGGTTCAACGTGTAACTTTCCAACTTTCTAAACTCATCTGAAGTAATAAGTATAGCCATCTTAAAAAACAAATAAACATGAATTCTAGATGGCAAACTCCCTTCTGGTGATGTAACTTATTGCCATAAATCTGATGTTTAGCAGCTAATGTTCCTTAAATCACACAAGAACGCACTGCTTAATAATTATACTTTAGGAGTGGTTAGGAATAGGAATGTTCATTCCACAAGTAAAAATGACCTTTGAAAACAATAGTTAACAATCTACACTCCCTGTAATGATAATAAATTGTCTATGATAATTAAGTAAGGAAAACACTGTATAAATGCATGAATAATAATTACAAAGCAGGATGGATGGGTCTGTCGTAATAGTAGAGAGAATCAGCAGAAACGAGGCATATAGCTATGAAGAATTCAAAATTAACAAATTAGTACAAATAGCTTGAGAAGAGACTCGTATCTCCAATAAGCAAAGCCAATAGAAAAAAGGATAACAGTAAACATTTTGTGAAGGTAAATAGGAAAATCAACAGACTGTTAAAGTGACTGTCAAATAACCAGGCAATGCTAAGCAATCAGTTAAAAAAATGTATTTGTAGAAACTATTTGTCGATATTAAAGCAGTGTGCAGACCCAGGGTTCGCCCTGGGAGCAGCTAGGGGTTAAGGGTTTTGCTCATGGACGGTCGCTCTACCAGTGACTGCCGCCCTCTGCAAATCCAGATGATACAGAGTAAAGGACAATAATCCAGTCATTTAGGTGAAACGGAACTTGAGTTTTGAGAAACTCAAGTTCTGAGAAACTCAAGTTCCGAAATAGCAGATCTACAAGCTCACAACCGAGCTTGTAGATCGGCTATTTCCACTATCAATGTTATTTTTTAAGTATAAAGTTGTCAAATATGTATTTGTAATTTCTTTGTATATTTAGGTTATTTGTCATATCTACCATGTGCAACTTCAAAGCCTAAAAGCCGAACAGAAATGTAATTGTCAACGACAAAAACACAATTAAATCGTTAATTGCAATTATTTGAGTGACAAATAATGTAAAATGTCATAATCGTGACAGTCCTACTAAATGTGAATACCATTATGTAATTGTATCACGTATCATTCTACTCACATGCTTTTCTTGTTGTAGGTATCTGTCCTGGTCATGTGCCACACCCGAGAGCTGGCATTCCAGATCAGCAAGGAGTATGAGAGATTCTCCAAATACATGCCCACTGTATTGGTATGCATGCACGGTGTGCTTATCCTTTAGTCCAGTGGTTCCCAAAGTGGGGTCTGGGAGGGGACACCAGGGGGTGCTAAAGGGGTGGGGATCCCCAGTATAATTAGTTAATATAGTATCACAATCATTTGAAACACTTAAACAATATTTTATTTATTTAAAAATAGCAGATATTCAAGCTCATAGCCCCACTCTTTGTGTTGCACTATGAGCTTGTAGATCTGCTACTTTTTTTTTTTAACACATTTTTTTAGATGGGCGTCTGTGGCCAAATACGTTTTGGGGTCATGAAAAAGTTTGAGAACCACTGCTCTAGTCCAGTGTTTCTCAAACTTTCAAATATCAAGGTCTCCCCTTAACTCTGACAGTGTACAAATGGAACGTGGTTTCATTTGGTTCCATTTGTACATTGTCAGAGTTAGACTTTTAAGGATCAATTTAGACTAAAGGAACCCACAGAGTCCCTGGAATCCACGTTGAGAACCACTGCACTAGTCTACCCATTATTATCTGTACAATTCTACAACACTGTGTCCCCCAGCTCCTTGATGATCCTGTGTAACACATCCCATCGTCGTGTTTGTCTCTCCAGGTAGCAGTATTCTTCGGGGGTCTGTCTATCCAGAAAGACGCGGAGGTCCTGAAGAAGAACTGCCCTCACGTGGTGGTGGGAACACCCGGACGAATCCTGGCGCTGGTGCGCAACAAGATACTCAACCTGCGTCACATCAAACACTTCATCCTGGACGAATGTGACAAGATGCTCGAACAGCTCGGTGAATAAACACGCATCTTCCTCCACGTTGTGTAAAGCTATTCAAGTCTTAAATGTACCGTAAATCAGATGTCTGTGACATCTATCACATATATGACTCCAAATGTGGGAATGGTTTTCAGGGCATAGATAGATAAGGAAATAAATATAATATATAAATAATTATATATATATAATATACAATATACATTTGGCACTAATTGATCTAGTTGTTACTAGTTTGCAAGTATAGCTCCGGACAATGAGGCCAAAAATACGTTTAGACGGATGTTAAACTGTCTCTTCACAGCATAGATTCGGCGACAGATATAGTCGGAAACGTCTGCTGCCGTCGGCACTTAGTCGGTTTGCCGTCGATAGCGCTGTCGGAACCCGTCAATGAAGAACTGAACATATTCAGTCGATTGCCATCTTTGCTAGGAGTTGGTAGAATTGAGGGGGGTAAATATTCCTGTAGAGTGGACCTCTAGTCTGCTACTGCTGCAGAACCAAGCCTTGTTTGTTTTCTACCGGGCTGAGAGAGTATTGCCACATTTGACAGATTCTGTGAGTGAAACAAGCGAACAACAGGTCTATGAAAACAAGCCCAAAAGAAGCAACCATTTTCACCACTTGAGCCGTATTACATCAGCTTTTGATGATTAACAAGCACATTCACGGGCCTCACCGCTGACACGTATTTGCAATACCTTGTGTAATCAATGAGATGGTCCAACAGTTTACCTTGCCCATTATGCAGAAGTTGATTATCTATTTTGGTCATATGATGCTAAAATAGTATGTACAGTGTTTCCACTTTTCAGTTCCATGAAATCGTGAGTTTGCATGAAACATTGGTGGAAAAAAATGATTTGCTCCATAAGTCTGCTTTACAGTACATACTGTATACACTCATTGGTTCACATGGGAATGTATACAATCTGCATCAGTTCCACATGATAAGTCCACATAAGTAGTTACTATGAATGTATATTGTGTTTATATTCAATATCACCATATGATATGTGGCGTAATAGGTGTGTAATTCTAATTACGTTGATGTGTTTTGATATTGTCTGTTGTTAGTTGTGTTGTGGTTGTTGGTATTGGCGACTGCTGTATGCCACAATTATGAATTTGTACAACCTCGAGGAAAACCGAGAGCTGGTTGAACCTCATCATGAATTCTGTGCTTGTTTTAGTCCCCTTCTACCAATTTTCCTTTTCCAGCTACAGAGTGAATTTACTGATTCTAATCACGGCGTTCTTCCACCCTCTTCCAGACATGCGCAGAGATGTCCAGGAGATTTTCCGCATGACGCCCCATGAGAAGCAGGTCATGATGTTCAGTGCCACCCTGAGTAAAGAGATCCGTCCAGTCTGCAGAAAGTTCATGCAAGATGTAATTTCGTCTTTTCTCTTGCATCACCAACACCCACCCTCAACACTCCCCCCACTTCTTTCCCCACTCTGTGTCTATGTTGCCTTAAGGCCTCCATAAATTCGAGCTATTGGCAAGGAAGACATGTCTCTCCTTATTCCTTATTCCAAGAAAACCCCTTCAGTTAGTTTGAAGCATGGGCAATGTCAAATCATTGTCATCGTGAGGTCTTCATAATGCTTGTGAATGGCCAATGCTTGGTCACTCTATTTGACCCTGCAACTCCTTGGCCAGTGATAGCTAAATCAGCTAAGCTAATTATAGTCCCAGCACAATATAATTTGGTGCCACTGCAATTAGTGTTTCTTCCTACACTCCTAGCCATAAAGTATAACTTCCAGCAGAGGGTGCTAATATTCGGACGTTTTGTCTCTCCTGGAGTTATAACGCAGAGTCAAATAGCTCTCGCTGGTTGAGCCTCCACGTCCCTAATCGCCTCAAAACATGTTTAAATCATGAAGTTGCTCACCTCATCGTCGAAACAGCTTTATATCTACCTATTAGCCCACTCGTTGGCATGTGTTAGTCCATATGTTCCTAATACATTAATGTTTACTAAAACTTCTCCGAGACTCGCGTTTCCTCGTCGGAATCCTTCCGCCTTCAGAACGCTCCAGAACTACAGAACGTTGGAATACTTCCGCATACAATAAAACGTCATGTCCTAGTATGAGCGAATCGCAACGGCGATCAACGTCACGTGATATGTTCGGCCATTTTTACCCAAGCAGTTCAAAAACAAGGAAAGCGATGAGACTCGGTGAAGTTTTAGTAAACATTAATGTATTAGGAACATATGGACTAACACATGCCAACGAGTGGGCTAATAGGTAGATATAAAGCTGTTTCGACGATGAGGTGAGCAACTTCATGATTTAAACATGTTTTGAGGCGATTAGGGACGTGGAGGCTCAACCAGCGAGAGCTATTTGACTCTGCGTTATAACTCCAGGAGAGACAAAACGTCCGAATATTAGCACCCTCTGCTGGAAGTTATAATTTATGGCTACTACACTCTCTGGTTATTGCCATATTTAGCATATTTCCCTCTTGGCAATGAGCTTTCATGAATCTTAAAAGTTTTACTTTATCCCCAGCACCAACAGACTCTTAGTGGCTGAGAAAAGTAACTCAGATACAGAACATTTATTAGATAACAATCAAATATGTAGCTGACTTCAAGTAGCTATCAAATTATTTAGAACTACCACCGGTTCAAGGTTGTACTTTATTGTCACAACTTGTGTACAGGTACATAAGAGTAAAACTTAATTTCCTTTCAGACAATGCAAGGACGCCAAATACAAATATTTACTCATAAAAGATACTTTTTAATGTGAACTTATCAAAGAAACTGCTCTATAATCTTGGCAGTGAAATCTCTGCTCTGCCTTGAGCTTCCTTCTCTGTTGTTAGTGCACCATGTGGCTAAATGTACAGATCCTTCCAACAAAAGAAAAAGGAATTCAATAAGAAGGGAACATTCTCACCTACAGTAGCCTTCCAGTAGAAACACTGAAGTCAAGCCCCAGAGAGTGAACCAGGCCGTAGTGATTCTAGCTCTTGAGACCTCTGTAGTTAATTACTTTTCCCAGCAAAGTGGAGGACAGTGCAAAGAAATAGAGCCTGAGTCTGCCTGCCACCTTGCCAGAACGGGCCTCTTACTTTTATTGTCATCCGAGTCAACTTTAATGGAGTTGAGGTAACTGCCTTGAGATAGACTAACCGCCCTGTAGGCAAGCACAGCAGTTCTAAATTGTAGCAATCGTTTTGTTCTTTACTGCACATTAATTGTCAATGCAGTCTAAGAAATGGCAAACATGAACCCTGAACGCTGGAGCAGGCAAGGAATTAGATGATAATGGAGATGGAGAGCGTGTAAAGATGTGTAGAGTCCAAATATATTAAAGGTAAACAGGACAACTGAAGTAACTCAAACGGAAGATGTTAAATACAACCGCCTGAATAGACATACAACCACTATTAAATAGTGGTAAATAATTCAAATTGAAATTCTGAATATAATTGATGACATATGGGATGGGATGTACTGTATAATGTAGGCATATACATATAGGCTCCCTTAGACTAGTTTAAATTGTACAATTTCACAAACATGAAAAACGATCCAACAGTCAACCGACTGACTGTATGACTGGCTAACCTGCTAGACTGGCAATAATTTGGGTGTGATAGTTTGTGAAAGGATTAGACAGTGTTTGATGAGCATAGCGGTTTGACAGTTACTTTGAGGTAGAATTCAGAATTTCTCTTAAATTACACACATTACATTCATGATAATGTTCAGTTATTATTGGACTGATGAGCGAATGTTTGAATATACATGTAGCAGCTCCTAAGCGCAGAAATGTGTAGTTTTTTTTACTTAAATGGTCCCCTCACTCTTTAGACACATTAACAAAGGGCCAGAGGGGGTCAGAGACATTGTTTGTACTGAGTAATGCGTCTATTTGTATCTGTGTTGTAAAACCCTATTGATTTAACCTTTGTTTAACCAGCCTTATCGATCAAAAGGGAGGGATCTGCCATCTGCAGCTTACTTATCCAGTAGTGTTTCCATGTCTGCTTATTATAAGCTTTGGGCTTCTTATTCTGTAAAGTTGCTTGTAAATATTGGTAGTTTTAGGTAGGTTTAGTTTTTTTAGCTTATAGATCAGCACTTTTTGAAAGTTCCGTTTGTGTATTTAATATTTAAGTTTATTTTAAGTTAAGTTTTCATATAGCACCTTTGATATAATATTTCAGGATTTTGCCCTTTTTTACATAATACATAATACCTAATAGTATACCCATCAAAACATCATCGGATAGGACTTTCCAAAATCATTCTGGCACACTGGATATCATTCACAATCTCGTCTTAAATGCTAACAAATATAACTCTCCTTGGCCTTCACCCCCTCACCTTAACACTGTCTAATAACCCCTGCCTGCTCCAGCCGATGGAAGTCTTTGTGGACAACGAGACCAAGTTGACTCTTCACGGGTTGCAGCAGCACTACGTCAAGCTGAAGGACGGTGAAAAGAACAGGAAGCTGATAGATCTGCTGGATGTGCTGGAGTTCAATCAGGTACCAGATGATCTTTCTCAGCTGACCCTCTCTTCAGGGGTTCAACAGTTGTTCAAACGAATAGATTAATTTGATTATAAAAAAAGGAAATAATCTATAAAATAATTGAACTATTAAATTAAAGCTATACTGTGTAAGTTGCTCAACTTGTGGTCAGTAGCTCTATAGCAAACCTCGGTCGCGTCCGCGTCTTTCGGCCGTTTTTCGGTTCTCACACCCCCGCGTCTGCCTCCACCTCGCCGAGATCTATCTTTTGAGGGGTACCTGGTTCCTGTGCGTTCAGCCATTCCGGAGATACACTCCTTCACCCATGCCTCCCTGTGCAACCGAGTACACAGACACACGGGAGACTACAAATATGGCCGCCCTAGCGACCCCACTCCAAGATGCGCTGTGATTGGCCAGCAGTGTATAACCCTCGCTGTGATTGGCTGGTAGTATGATGACGTCATTTTGCCGCGAAATTCTCCCCCCCTCACGGCTCATAGAAAACATATAAAGAGAAGGCTTTTGAAGCTGAAAATAACGGAGTGGGGGTTCTAAAACTTTAGCGATTTAACAGTTAGGACCATTTTAAGATTTGTTTTATAAAAAAAGTTACATGGTATAACTTTAACAGACAAATTAATCATACTTAAAGCCCAACTTCACTTAAAGCTCCACTGACACGCCCCGAAATTATCATAGTATTATACAGTATTCCCGCATTCCCACAATGTTGTCACATTGTCTACCATTTAAAGTTATAAACTGATGGAATTGAAAGGTTTTCGTACGGAGTTTACAGTCTGCTTACCATTTTAAATAGATATATAGACCTATATTGAACAACAAATCAACGAATAAATTCTTGGTTGGCAAAGACCAAACTATTTGACGATACAACAGCCTGTAAATGGCATTTTTATTAAATATCTTATATCAGCCTGTCAATATTGGTATATACAATAATCTAATCTAATTCCTGGAGGAACTCCAACATCTCATCTGTACAAATTACATCATTTAAAGGCTACTTTACCCCCGACTTCCCCTGCCACTGAAAGAAATTATGATGGATCACTGAGTCCCCCATTGTTTGTTTGTGACTCATGAATGATAGTCTAAGGCTGTTCCTGATTTGTGGGAACGTTTTGCTTCAAAAACATCGGTCAATCCCCAATCAGAACTGCAAGTACGTAGAAAGAAAGAAAAGATGGGCTTAAAGGGATATTTCATTTTCAAAAAAACTTTTGGTCATTTTATCATCTAATCAGGCTTTTGGGAACAATTTTTTTTCCCCTTCCAAAATAATTCTTAAAAAGTAATTGAAAAAACACATACTGTATTAGGAGGACAATGAGTCACCAGAACCAAGATGGGTGTATTTGATGAATCTATCATGGTTAAAATGGAGCTTGAAGTTACAATGGGATTGTATAGGAAGAGTCTGATAAAATAAATATCAAATATCTGAATATTGAATCAAGCAACTTAAAAACTGTCTGCGTTGTTCCCAAAAGCCTGATTAGACTATTACTGTACATTACCAAAAGTGTTTTTGAAAGTGAAATATCCCTTTGAGAATCCATTAATTCCTCATTTGGATGAGCAAATGAGCTCATGCATGCGTCTCATGCACGTGGTACCAGCATGTTTAATCATTCACAGCCACAAAAAACAAATGTGCTGTTGTCCAGGTGGTGATCTTTGTGAGGTCCGTCCCTCGCTGCATGGCTCTGGCCCAGCTGCTGGTGGAGCAGAACTTCCCTGCCATCGCCATCCACAGCGGGATGGAACAGGAAGAACGGTGAGGCTCATTTGATAGTAGAATTGCACGCTGAGAATGGCCGATCTACAAGCTCACTGTTTAGAGCAGGTGTCTTCAATGTTTTCAGGCCAAGGACCCCTTAGTTGAGATAGAGATGAAGCAGGGACCCCCACAACCTTTTCATAGATTCCATATAGTTTCATTGTTTGACAGCACAATCCTCAGTGTATTTTGGATTCATGACAATTTGTGTTTGTAGATATTTAACCACTTGAACCGTCAATACTTAATGAACTTGACCTTTCACTCTGTACTTTTCCCCTCTACACCAGAGCTCTTTGCCGAAAATAGCCAATCTACAAGCCCACAAGTTGTGAGCTTGTAGATCTGCTATTTTGGCTAAAGTTCTCAGAATATGGACGCTAGGGTTCAAGTGGCTAATATAAAAAATTTGAGAAAAAAAGTTTCTAATACACACAAAGATTTGGAGGACCCCCTGTAGTAACTCTGAGGATCCCCTAGGGGTCCCGGACCCCCTGTTGAAGACCCCTGGTTTAGAGCTTGCAGTTCTGTTATCTTGGGACAGTTTTGTTGGACATGGATCGTACAGATTGCAGCTTTAAGCATCAAATGGTTCTTTATTTCCCCTCTCATCACCTCTGCAGACTGTCACGCTACCAGCAGTTCAAAGACTTCCAGCAGAGGATCCTGGTGGCCACCAACCTGTTTGGCCGAGGGATGGACATTGAGCGAGTCAACATTGCCTTTAATTACGACATGCCCGAGGACTCGGACACTTACCTACACAGGGTAGGAATTGAATAAACATCGACCCCTTTTTTGCTGCACTTTCTGTTACCAGTACCTTCTGTTGTGCAATCAGCCGAAAACAAATCTTTATTGTCCTACAAGGATTTTATTGGGCTCCAGAAGGGTGTGAGTATTGGTAAACAGCACAACAATCACATGTTCTAGAAATTGTTTTCCTCTGGTAATGTGTGGTAATATTAGACTCTAAACTCAGTGACTGCTTGAATCTATTCTTTTCACAGTGGTTCATTATTTGACCATGCAGCCAGGGTTGAACACGTTTACAAAACATCATCTCTTCCCCAGGTTGCCAGGGCAGGCAGGTTTGGCACCAGAGGCCTTGCAATCACATTTGTGGCAGATGAGACTGACGTCCGCACGCTCCTCAGTGTGCAGGAGCGCTTTGCAGTGAACATCAGCGTGCTGCCTGATGAGATCGACATCAGCTCTTACAGTAAGTACCTTTGATGTTTTTTTATTCATGTTTTACTGTATTGTACCTTTGGTGGAAGTTACAGCAGTCGATGGGCCCCTGATATCGGTGTAATGTTGCTAGTAGGTGAAATAGGTAAACAAAAGTGTAAGTACCAGGACTTGGCATCTTATTGGCAGAATCCGGTTTCTAAGGCCGGCTTTACACTGCCACTGAAATCTAGCCTGAATCAGATCTGAGTCACATCAAAAGTGGAATCCGATTTTAAAAAAATAGTCTAAATCCAGACAGGTCACATGCAGGTCACATGAAATCCGATTTTGAAAAACCACATCCAGAGGTGGTTTCAAATCCCGTATCTGAGGAGTGAGGACATCTGTCTCAGTCTGAAAGCAGTAACCACATCCACTCCATAGAGTTATACGCAAGTCACATGCAAGTCACATCAAACTGGCCAAACGTCACTTGCTGCGCGACCCGAGCGCGGCTGTAATGACGTCATTACAGAGCGCAAGTATTTACTATTGATTACAGCGCACTGAGCACATGAGAAAAACGAGAGGAGAGAAAACACGTGAGCTAAATAGATACAACCAGAGAGAAGAGTGAAACACAAGAGAAAAGAAAAGAAGAGAGAAAAACTATTTTAACGTGTCAACAAGTTTGTCGCCTCTGTTTTAAACTGTTCAGTTCTATTAACTGCACACCTAGAATTAATTGAAATGCACAATATGTGTTTCCCTTTAATGATGTACTATATACCTGACCTGAGAACAGCATTGTTCAACCCTATCTCCCCCTTTCCTTTCCTTGCAGTTGAACCCACACGGTAGAGGACACGGATCCCAATTTCTTGTGTGCAGTTTGTTTTATATTTGCAGTTTATCACTTAATACAGAATAAGTGCAATATATTTTTTTTTCTTTTCAAGTTGAAAACCTGGCTTGTATATTTTCCCCAACATCATTTGTTATTTTAAATGATACAAATGGGATTTTGTTTTATTTATATTGTATTTTGTTGCAGTGCCCTCTGCAGACTGTATGTATAATTTAAAAGAAGACTGAAGTTTTTTGTTAAAATATTAAAGCTTTATAGTGTGATATTAATCATGGCTATATTGTTGAGCTTTATATTAACAAAAAGTACATTTTCAGCAGTTTGGGACAGCAGTTTCATCAGTCAGGAGAGAGAACCCATTTGCTTGGTTCAATTTTATAGTGTTCCGTCATCTTGAAAATTCGATTTTTGTTTTCCTGTTTACTTAAACAAAGCTTGTGTTTTGTGTTATCTGAAGTTCCTTAATTGTAAGGAAATTGTTAATAAATGCTTTTTTTCCAATGACATCTCTCTCATTCTTAATCCAGCTGTGCAACTACTCTAGACTGCCATGAAAGTATTTATAATCAGGCATAACAAGTTATTTACTAATAGAAGTGCTTGGCTATACCCGCTCAACAAAAGTCTGACTTTGATGACGGTTGTTTGTCCTTTAATTACTCTTTCCTTTCTGTGGCTGTAAATATGAACAAATAGTCATAAGCAGGCCTGCACCGCATGTCAGTTACCAAAACACAGCTGGCCTGGTGCTCCCAGTGCACAGATGAGTAGGGATCGACCGATTATCGAAATGGGCGATAACCGAAGTCTATATTCATCACATTTATTAATATCGCAAAATATCGATATCGGAAAAGAAAGTTGAAAAAAGTTTTGATATATTTTTTTTATTTATTTATTTTTTGCATCTTGGTTACTGATTTTCACGCTATTCTAGTATGTGGCGATTAGATGTGAGCCTCTAGACATTTAGGATGGGAAAAATATATAAATTAATTAACCACTATTTCCAATTGGGTGATACATTTTTTTATTCTTTTTTACTTAAAATGCATATCGATTCATAATATCGGTTATCGGCCTCTTTGATCACGACTTATCGATATCGAAATGGATCATGGAAAATCCCATATCGGTCGACCCCTACAGATGAGTGCTCCAAACATCTGTTCCATGTTTGGTGAGGTCATGTTCTACCTCAAGAAGAGTGAAGCTTGTTAATCCTGACCAACGTTCTGCCAGCTCCACCAGAAGAAGACACCAGATAATATCCTGACATGTTGTATCTATCTGGGACATGCAATGTCAATCCATCAACTAAAATCTGATGGTGATTTGATATGTTTATAGAGATTACAGTAGAGTGGAGTGGAGAGGAGTTACGTAATCAAACAACCTTTGTCTCGTCAGTTTTCATTCTAGTCATGCTACCCTATTTCTTAATTGTCCTTAACCTGGATTGAGAGGGTGTTAAATTGCAATCCATACATTTTAAACAGGTACATTATAGTGTATTATTATTTTATGCTTTAACTATTGAAAAATAACAGATATACAAGCTCACAGCGCGGTGCCGCGAGCTTGTAGATCTGCTATTTTTGAAAAATCGTGAAAATTAGAATTTTGACCCGATTCTATAAGTGTCTTTTGAATCCTTCAAAAAAAATTGAAAAACCTATGTTTCTATGTCAGCAATCTGGCTCGCCATCGTCAAGTTAGTTAGACTGAGTTACTAGGGCCCAAGGTGGAGGGGCCTTAAATTATTTCATACTTTGTGAAAATGTGTGCAAATCTTTGAATATTATGTATTTTTAAGCAAACATTTGTAACTCAAATTTTGCTTCTGGGGGGTCCCTGCCTGGAAGTAAATATTTTGAGATGGGGGTCTGTGGCCAAATACATGTAATCTTGGGGGTCCTTCACATGGAAAAAGTTTGAGCACCACTGACATAGAAACAGGTTTTTCAAAAAAACCTTCTAAGACTTTCACGATTTAAAAAAAATGGCAGATCTACAAGCTCGCAGCCCGGCACTCGGTGCTGCGCTGTGAGCTTGTATATCTGCTATTTTTCAATAGCTAAAGCACAAAATAACGCAGTGAATCCTTGTACCCAGGGCCCAGAATGTGGTGTGACACCCCTGAGTAACACCACCTCTTTCTGGAAACAAAACATTACGGAGCTTGCACAAAACTGAATATCCCCTACTGATTTACATCTGTAAACCTGTGATGTGACAAAGATTCTGTTTCCGATTCAACCATTGCAAATGTGCAAGTTATATTGTGTTAACATACTCTACCATGCAGATTAGTTCAAATGTTTTATTCGTTAAAATACATTTTTGATCTTGTATGTGTCACTGTACTTTTGCACATGAAATTTAACCTCTGCCTTCAACCATCCTATTAGGAGCAATGTGCACCATTAATAGAAGTTCCGGATTGCAGCTTTAAGAAAACCAATATCAGCATGTTTTTGCAACAGGAAATAGGGCAGGAAAGAATCTGACAGGATGACAACTTTTGTTTTTTAAAGGAAGTGGGAGAGATAACTGGCCATCACGGGTCATTTTAAACAATAGACTTCTTCAGTTTTATTTTTTAGGCAGCATAAGGTGTTTACAGCTGAATGCACTGTGAAATACAAAGAGAGACTCCCTAGATAAGTGGACAAATATCAAAATAGTCTGTTTTATTTGCAACGTATTAAAGTTATAAACACATCAGGCAGTGGTTTTACACATCACCATACAGACAGGAATCACTCTGCCAATCTTCTGGATAATGTCCCAAAGCTACAGTACAATGATTACCATTTATTAAACTCTAGCCCACATTTTTCATCCTTATGGCAGAAAGAAAACAAAGAAATTGTTGGTTTTTCAACAAACCCAGTCTTACCAAACCATTGTTTGGAAGTCATGTTAAGTACAACTTGCCCTGTAGTACGGCTCGTGGTGATAATACTTCAATAGAATGGACAACTGGCTATCAGACCCAGTGATGTTTGAATCTCAACTAATTTGCAGCATGACATCTTTTAAATGGTAGTTAAATAATTTCAAAATAGCTTTACTGAAAAATCTTTATATGCTTCATACAGTTGTTTTCCCCCCTTCTTTTTCAATTAAAAAAAAGGAAAACTATTCCAGACAATTTTGACCATAAGTTCATTCACCTTGGGTGGACATCTTGAACTGGAAATGCAGATTCTTTTAACCCAAAGAGAGGAGAAGATGCTGTAGTTCTAAAAAACACTGCCTTCATGTAAAAGTCGTTCTTTTGTCAAAGTACTGGGCTGCACCAAGAAGTTTAAGACATCACATAGTAACAAATAGCAGACCATCCAAGACCAGCTCGAGCCAAAGAACAACGCTCTTAGTTCTTCTGAGATTAATCTCTAGCTTCACATCACATTGTGCCCTGTGCACCACTGCAGTCAGGGCCGGTATTCATAAATCATCTTGGAATAGCAGTGCTGACCCCAGAGCAGTGTGACTATGACATTCTAGCCGACTTTATCTGCTCATGTGACCTTCTGAACTTGTTAACAGCAGTACATTTCTAGAAGCTTTATGAACACAGGCCTCTGTCTGCAGTCATAAACAAATGTAAAAGAATGTTTTGCCCCATCACCAAAACTAATCTCCCAACCCTGCTTCAATTTTAATTAAGTTCCTTCATTTATGTGTTGTGTCTAACTACAGTATATTCTTTGGTTTGAGAGGGCATTCCTCTTGTGTCTCGTGTCCAGCTCGATCCCCTGCTCACCATTCACATTATCATATCTGGATCCAAACTCTCTCAGCTCCAGCTGACGTCGTACTGTGTCCACCCCTCTGGTGGGGCAAAAAAGACCCTTCGACCTCGTGACAGGAAACTGACGACGCCCCTGTAGCCTGTACGAGGAACCCCCGATTTCAAGTCATCCATCACTCCCAGGTTGCGAGCCAAGACCTTAAAACTGTCCCGGCTGGAATATTGCACCCGGAATGGACCCGCTCCCTTCAAACTGCCCCCTTGTTGTAGATCCTCAATTTTCACCAGAGGGGCGCTGTAAACCTCCTTAATAAAGTTTTCATCATATTTCTCCTTTATCAAGTAAGACAAATCCTGTTTGGTAAAAGGCACAAAATCTGTGTTTAGCTTAATGTAGCGCAAGTACTGGTCAAAGAATTGACCTAAACTGACGCCTTTTCGTCCAAAAGTGATAGTTCTGGAGATCTCCGGTCGGATGCAAGATCGACCGTTGCGCTGCACCGGCTGACGCATCCAGTCGTCCCAGAAGGCAGCGGGCCATTTGGGCTCCAATTCGTCCCACATCTCCTTGAGAAGCATCCATCCCAGACCCGGGAAGAAGTCTGTTCTGTACAAGAGATCAGACCTGCCTGGATCTACCAAGGCGTCTCTGCCATTGTCATTCCAGGCAGACACACACCACAGGCTGGGATCAGAGCGCAAGATAGGGTAGAGGGCTCTGAAATACTCAAAGAAATCAGGTGCCACCTGTGTGTGGGGGGAAAAAAAAGAGATGTGTCTATGAATCATGTTAAAAAAAGGAGCACGTCACACTCTTAACAGCGAACATTTATCTCTGTCAAACACACAGCCAAGAGATTAGGCCAGTTGTTAATCATATAATCAATCACAGACAACCATGAAGCGAAAAACGATTAAGGCGGCTGAACAAATCTACTTCAGGCCTAAGGAATGAAAACTGTTATCTGTTTTTAGTGAACTTGACCTTTAATTTCGTCAAGGTGAATGGATCAGCCAAAACAAACAGAAAGTGAACAAGAGTCCCACAGTTGTCTGTGATAAAAAACAAACATGTGAAAACATGTTACGTAAATTTAACCAGAACTGAAAAGTCTCCAATTCTTACAGGAAGGTTGATGAACTAACGGTTTTTGCTGGGATTTTGAGCCTCTATTTGATAGATACAGCTAAGGGACAGGAAACACAGAAAGAGTAGGGGAGTGACATGAAGAAAATAGTTTTACCGCCTGGGAATCGAACCGGAGACTCACGATCCATGTGAGATCTGCCCTAACCACTATTAGGTGGCCCAATGAACTAGCTGTTTGACTGTTGGGCAACTTTTATTACAAATCATTTCCTCTTGATTTTTTTTTTCTTTTTTCCTTACCCAATGTTGACACAGATGGGAATTTTGCTTGCTTTAACGACTTTCAACCTGCTGTCCCTTTGCATTAAAAGGTGAACATTTTCCAAAAAGATCTACAAACTCACAATGTGTCACAAGCTTGTAGATTAGCTATTTTCAATACAATGTATGACCAAGTACAGGTCTCAAGTATGCAAATTGATTTGCATAGGCACTTCTGCTGCACCCTTTTTCTGAATAGAGAAAGCTAATTAATTCATTAATCACTTAAATGTGCTCATCTGAAAATGCAAAACTAGCTGTCCACTCTGAATTAGAATAAATTATGAATGGTTTACAAGCAATCATTCTCGAAATGCCTAACTTTACAAACACCCCACATATTAGGTTTATGCATGCATGCATGGTATCAAAAACTCCTCAATGTTCATTGTTCACTACTCAGCCTTAAGAGTACACCCAGAGTTTAACTTAGGGAGCAATGCTTCAAACTGTAACATAATTACACCGTATAAATAGGTTGGTGCTGCAGAACTTTTTTTCTAGATCAAGAAACCATAAAACAAAACTGAGAAAGAAAAATGATTGTGATGTATGCAGCCGGACAAACGTGGGAACATTACAAGACCAACTCCGATCATTTATAACCCAAATTTAAAATTGAGCCAGATGTAATTACACCTCTTCCATCAAAGGGCCATTTTAAATCTATGGAAAATGCTGAGCAATCACAATGTAGCAGAGTATGTCATTTCTGCCAGCGCTGTAGAGCCTGCTCTGAACTAAGTAGACACAAACTTTGATGATTTACATAAGGGAAGGAGTTATTGATACCAGACATAGTAGTAGATGAACCTGGACCAATCAAATGTGTTTCACTGAGCCTGGGGGGGGGGGGGGGGGGGGATGAGTGACAGGAAAGGGAGAAAAGAGAGCAGGGGTGGTGACAGGCCAGTACCACAGCACTCACACAAGTTACAGGATGTGCTATCCAGACTTTTGTGTTTTTTGGACGATATATGATGCTGTTGCTATGGATTAGTAACAGGAACGGCATCATACAGAACTTTAAGGCCCAAACCATGACTGCTTTGACCATTTAAATTGGGGTTATACATTCGTAAAGAGTTTGATTTGTAGGTGGAGAATGTGCTATCATAATAAATCGATATACTGTATAGCTTGGGTTCGTTTTATTTCAATGTAAACAACCAATTACAGTATTTTTTTCATTTATCTGTTATAGTATTATTCCCTCCTATCAAGACCTGAGTCAATGATTTACTATCTAGAGAATATGTCACTACTATTTTCTATTTTGGTGGTGGGGCTACAATACTCAGAGCTTTTACTGTACCTCCAAGTCATCTTCCACAATGACCACGGTAGAGTGGGAGAAGGTGTTGAAGACTTGGTTGAGAGCCCAGCGGTAATGTCTGGATATCTTGTAGTAGCCCTGGAACTTCCTGTGCTCCGGCCGCACCCTGATGTCAGACAGGTCTGGTTGGCGGATGTGGGTCACTTGATCTCCATACGAGCCAATCACACGGGCCGTGTCCGCGTGGCCACAGTCCTGGCTGACTATGATTGGATAGAGTTCAGGGGAAGGACGATACTGTATTAATCTATCAAGGCTCCTTTTCACCGTCACTCTGTCACAAGCGATGACCAATATGGGGATGACGACTTGAGGAGTGCCGTCGGTAACCTCCGACTTATGGTCCAGAATGGTCTCTTCTTTGAGGTCACTGCCCTCTTTCTTTTCAAATGTTGAGTCTGGGACTGTTGTTGTAGGGACCAGTGTTTGTTTTACTTCAGTTTGGTCCTTGTTATCTAAATGGTCTTTGGGAGGAGCTGGAGGCTCCAGGGGCTGTTTGACATCCTCTTGTTTCTGCTCCTCCTTCCCACCGTCCGTGTCTCTTTTGCCGACGTCTTTCCGTTGTGCCCACAGTGACCTGTGACTTTCAATCTGCTTCAGCAGATTCTTCTGGTTCTCCAGCTCAACTTCCACCTCCTCCGCCAATCGGATCACCTCCCCTGCCAGGTTGGCCCCGCCCCCTTTTCCTTGGGCCACACCCCACTCTTCTTTCCCCCCTGGTTCGGCTCCGCCACCTTCTGAATGGCGCCCGATGGGAGGACGCCCCCAAAGATAAAGCAGAAGTAAAGCATTCCAGGCAACAAATAGGAAAGCTCCACACAAGATAAGAGAACCTTTCTTGCGAACCATGGCCCAAATGACACCAAAGGAGGGTGGGGGTTGAGGAAATGGCTACAGGTAGGGAATGAGCGCTTAAACAAGAACACAATTCCCACAAGCCAGGGTCCCAATCATAGAAGAGGGCTAGACGAAAACATCCAAGTAGGAATCTGATGTCCAATCACATTCTTGTTGTTAGTAAACTTGGCATCACTCTGTCTTAGGTCCAAATGCCATGAGGATATGAGGGTACCAATTGACTCCTAGCACCCAGCTGTTCATGGACCCATTCAAAACGTATTGAGCCGATATTGAAGTGGAAGGCACGCACTCCATGAAATACCACAGCAAACAGCGAGGTGTAAAGGAAAGCAGCGATAGTTTCCCAGGGGGATGCAGCAACGCATCAGATTAAAACAGCAAAAATGCTGTTAAATGAGGGCTACTTTGGGGCGAGGGAATGTGAATCCTCGATGTTATCCTTTTGCCATCCTCCTGCAAAAAAGAGAAGAGTGAATTAGTAGAGCAATAAATTAAACTTGCTTCTTAATTTTTCCTGAACAGCAGAAACAAAGCATTCTACACTATCCCAAATTTGCTAAGGAGCAGACAGGATTTCCTTCTCTTCTCCACAGGACATGTAACCTTAAAAAGGTCACAAAATACGTCAAAATCGGTTTACTTGATTATGAAGAAAAATCAGCTGGCTGATTTTATGGGCCAAAATGTACATATCACTGATATAATAATGCATAAAATATTTTAATTTTAGAATACAAAATATACTGTTTAATCTAGAGTAGTGGGTATAATATTTTGAAGTGCTCTGTGTCTCTAGAGCGGGTGGTGGATAATCTGAGATGACAGTAATGTCATTCAAGTAATTTGGTTGGCTCTACTAGAACACAGAAGACTTGAAAAAGGTTTTCACATGATGCTACATTATACTTAACACAACGAGTAAACAGAGTCTGGTGTCTAAAAAGTGCCCCGTTCTGTGCCTCCTGAGCCAGTGAGTCAGATTTGACATCACCATTTTTTTTTTGCTATCCACAGCCTGCCTGAGACAGAAATTGTGCCATTTAATAGTGAGCATTAGACACATATATGGAGTTGAGGTGGAAGAACGGTTGAAGAAGTAACTTAGCTGTGCAGCTAACATTCTAGAGGTCTACAGATAAAATGACATCTATCTGTAAAGCAATCACCATCAACATGTTGGACAGTAATAGAATTCACTTAAATAAGATATCAGTATTAAAACAATAAAGATTATCGAGGTTCTGTTATTTTGCCTCCATCTATCGTGTCTTAGTGAACATTATTCACTATTAACCCTTGTAGTTAAAAAAAAGAACTTTGAGACACCACTGATTAACTATGAGAGAGAACTGTTCATATACGGAAATGATGGGCTAGATGTGAACACAGACAGTCAGGGACATTCTCTACTTGAGAGGCATTTCTGAGTAAAGTTGGTAGGGCGGTGCTCTTAGGAACTTAGTAAATGCACAGGAAGTGAATTTGTGGTTTGAACCAAGTCTGCGTGGTAAAACTAGGCCTGCACCAGTTGACAGCTACGTTCTCAAAGAGAGCTGAAACATTAAACTGGCAAAAGGTCAACTTTCTGCCTTTCGTCTGCCAATACATCTGTCATCTGTCAACAATCAAAGTCCACGCACCTCCCGAGAGATAAAGAGACAGATAGGCAAATTTCCCAACTTGCCAAACAGGGACGTCATGGTCACACACCAAGAGCGGCCACAGACAATGCTATGCCTTCAAAATGTCTTTGAAAAGCCTTCTTTTTAGAAAACAAAGCCACTATCAAGTGTCGGTCATGTTTCTCTGGAGAAAGCGGTATCCTGAATTCCCCTCCAGGAATCAATAACGGTTTATCTTATCTTATGTGTTGTTGCAGACTAAAGGATGAATTGAAGAAGTAACTGAATGAGGGTTGTAGAAAGAGGTCACCATCTCTTCTACAGGAGATTTTAAACAGGATAGATGTCTAAACCAATTACTGGTGATAAATACAGGCTAATAATAGTCTTCTGGCTAATCACAACTTAATGTATTACACTCCAATGTAATGGCAAACTCAATTCAGCATAGGCTGAATAGTCTGAAACCTGTTGATCCACATTAGTGTGAAAGACCAGAAAATCTGGAATGACACGCTATGGACACTTGTTATGGTAACCCATCCTTCACCTAACATTACCTCTCTTGACAAAAAACAAACATGCACACACAGTCCAAAGTACATCTACTGCACACTATGCATTTAAACTGCACTAAACAGTGAACACTAAAGCCCTGCTAAGGTAAGGAAACTGTGAACAAATAAATAAAGAGGTGGGGGGATTCAAAGACAGAGTGGCACAGTTTACACAGAAGAAGTCCTTAAGATTATGGAGTGAGAAGGGGAAAGGAGCAGAGACACACAACAGACAACACATACATCCAAGTTAGAGGAAGAAAATAAGCTGTCAAGGATGATTCACAAGAGGGCAGACCCCTGCTGTCCCCAGTCTACAAGTCATAAAAATAACAGTTACCTGAACAGCAAGCAGCCTAAAGAAGAGTGCTCCCGTCCCTGTCTATGTTTCAACACTAGTACAGTAAACCTACGGACAAGAGCTGACTGTGAAAATGGGAGGGAAGACAAGCAGAGTGGGAGGGAATTGTTGCTGGTCTTTTGAGAAACACTCTGCCAGCTGAAACTATTCTTCTTTAACCCCCTCCTCCCTCTGACAAACGTGTAGCCCCCTGGTAGGATAATGCACACAGGACAGCAGACTCACCGCACAGATTGTAACGTGGCATTATTATATCAAAACCATACCACTACCAAAGCCTTTAAAACATGGCATCCCTATGTTGGTGTTATTGTAAGGTGAAACTGAAACTACAATGGAAATTTGGGGGGAAGTGTAAAATAGGGCTTGACTAGGATAATTGTTTTGTGTGTGTTTTGTAATACCTTGAATAAATTTTGTTTTGTCAGTCTTCTTTCTCCTATAATGAACCTCTGAACTTGTCTGAAGATATGATTATGTAATAACTGACTGATAAATTAATATATCTCATAGCAGCACCCCAACAAGTACAAAGGGTAACAAAGTGTAAATGACAGTATAAAGAAAGGCAGTAGGCCTATTTTGACACATTTGTATTAATGACATTATCACACAGTAAATTATGGAAAAGGTTAGACCAGACATGCCAGTCAATTCATAAAGCATGGGGTCGTGTCTGGATGCAATTAAACATCAGTGAACTTAATTCAGAAGTAAATCAAAAGCAGGCTGTCTACATGCTTGTTGGTCTGTACAACCAAAGACAGGCAGCTGTGGCCAGGTTCATTCATAAAAGTGAATCTACTCTGCAGTTTCAAATTACCTATAATTAAACTAGCATTAGTTGGCTAGCTGCTTAGATTAACAGGCTAAACCTCATAGCTAACATTAGCCAAGTTGCTGCTACCAATACAAATACAAAATACAGTATGTTGACAAGTCCACAAGTAAACCACTGACTGCTGTTATTTCTGGCAGGACTGCAACATACATTTGGGAGGGTAACATGAACGTCCTAGCTGACTGGCTAACGCATAGCTACGCTAGCTAGCACTTCTCTAATTCATAACACACACACACACACACACACACACACACACACATGCACAGCACACACACACTGGCTAGTGGCTGCCTGCATGGATTTAGAAGGTAGCACGATGTTTCCAGTTCCACTCACCCCTTTCCATTGCTTTCTGTCAGACATGCATGATGATGTTGGTTGCATGTTGAGAGGAAGCTGCTGTGCATCAGCATCATGCAGATGCAGACATTACAGTTATGTCAACCTGATGATGTTGTCTCCACTCTCACATTCACTACAACACACATCTCTGTTGTTCCTGGTTCCTCTGATCAGCTTCTCGTCCACCTCTGGTTCCTCATAGCTTCAGTTTCTGTTCCCCAAAACCTCCAAACGGTCTGGCTGCTAATGTGCACGTTCTGTTTGTCTTCATTGATTCTCTCATCAAATGTGTATCTCCATAGATAAGCCTGTTCCACCGGTCCGTGACGCGTATTTGGAATTGACACCAGGCCTCCAGGGAAACCCCGCCCACCGAAGCTTTTGATTGGCTGAAGCGGAGCTAGGGAGCGCTCAATTGTAGTCGCTTGGACAGGGCGTTTATCGTGGGCTTGCCCAGGCCTTACGGCCTGGGCATAAACGTGACACTTTGTTTGGAACTGCAGACGTGTCGTTAGCAATGTGATGTTCCTCGGTCTCCATACACCAAGTGGCTGGGATTCTTTAGTCTCGTGATGATGCAGGTTGACGGCGGCATTTTTTTCATTTGACACACTGTTGTCCACACTTCCGGATTGATTTATTAATTAATCCAAACTGTAGTGTTCATCTCCTCTGTCCTCATCCTCCTTTATTTACTTTAACATTATGACTAATCGCGGCTTGCAGCGATTCCAGTAAGATAATCAAATACGAGTTAATTACCTATACTTGATGATGGTATCGTCATCTGTTGCTATGGGAAACCGTAACGCAGCATAATATACACCAGTACGTGCTGTCGTTATACTTCCTCAATCCTCCTCCTAGTTGGTGAGCTGAAGCCCAGCGGGTATCTGTTAGTGCTGACGCACCACCACCACAGTCGGATTCTAATGGACTGAAAGAAGCGCAGCTGGACAGAAAACTGCTGCAGAGGAGCCAGCCATGCATACAAGTTAACTACACTGTAATACGCAACACACACAGCTCCACACAGAGCCAGTTCGGGATTAGTTATTACACTAGCTGGTGCAGTCCGAAGAAAGAGAGATTTGGAGAAAAACATAGAAGACAAAGAAGACTAGACTAGCCAGGACAACAAGGACAGTCACACACTGTCAGTCAGTCTCAACAGGAGGGAGTGGAAAACTAAACCGTAAACAACTAAATTACAAAAACAGCTGCACATGGGCCCCTACACAAAATATTAATTTGTTGAAGGGTAGGCTACACCTGGGCCTACTTGCCAATAAGGCACACATATTGCTGGCATATTAGGCGATAATAAATCTTAGTTTATAGTAAGTGAATATAAATTCCCACTGTTTTTTTGTTGTTTTTTTCTACACAGCTTGCCTTTTATTTATTTCTCCAACTGCCAGATCAGGTTTATTTCCCTCTTTCATGTTAATGGCTTATTTTTTTCCAGCACACGTCATTTCTGGTGTCCAACATCATTTGGTAGAGGCATCCAGCTACATACTGTCTTCTTGAACATTTTCAAACAGCTCAAACATGTTCATGTCAAGGACCCCCAAATGGGTATGTAATAGGCCACAGACCCCTATTTGAAAATGCTTTATGCCAAGGACCACCATAAGAGAGGACTGTCTATTACAGAATTTTTCAATCGTCTTCTAGGTGGTGAGATAACCGTGGAGAGTGATCATAATTGGTATTCTTTCATTGGGCAACATCTATCCGGTTAAATAGTGAAATTAAAGCTACAATCCAAGACTTAACCAATCTGTATGGTAATTGTAATACAATATAATTAGCACGTATCCCTACTCTTCCATTGAGACTGCAGTGCCACCTTTACTGTAGAATGGACATTGTTTCAATTAACACTGTTCTTGAAGACATTCGTTGTAATGTTCAAGCTGCTTTGGCTCTGTGATTGCTGAACACCACATTTATATCAGTAATTGATCACATGCCTCACTTCAAAGCATTTATCCTGCACATGAAGCGTGCATGATGTAACATAAGAAAGAAAACCCTAAACTACTCAGAAACGGTTCCAACATTTCACTTTTCTTCATCAAGTGCTGGATTTTGGAATTATTTGCCATGACTTCTCCATCACTGTATTCAAACATTTCACTGGTGACGGAAAAAAAAATGTTCACCCCGTGACCATAAGGTCAAAAAGTTCCATTGTCTTGTTCACTTTAGTGGTCCAATCTCTTCATCAGTTTCAGCTCTGATATGATCTAGTCAGTGAAATCCGGTGAATGTCTGTTTCTAAATTACTGCTGTCTGAGTCCCTGCAGTGCCATCAGCTGGTCCTCAATAGTCTTCAACTCCTGCTCCAAAGCTGCAATCTGAAAAGGCACAAGTTTAGAATGAGAAAATATCCTAGGTTTTATGTATCAATTTATCTAGCAATTTTAAACAACTTTTAGAAACTTAAGTGTTTGTAAGCTCGCTGGCTGCAACACAACATGTGTTCTGTTTGTTGTGATTGTTGTAAGTACAGTATGTGAGGATAATGATAATGTTAATAAGGCCTTGGAGAGTTGATCCCCAGACGCCGCTCCAGGCCAGTCCCCTTTGTTCACCTTGTTATCTGTGTCCTGCCTCACACGCTCTGGGACATTCTCCAAGTATCTTGGGACTCGGGTTCGAGAGAGGAATTCCTCCAGCTTGGGAAGGAGCCTCTCTTTGCGCTGGGACAGCCGAAGGATGTGTTTGTCAACATTCATTACCGTCTAGTGGAGGACAGACAGTACAGTACAGACAAAAAACATTCAATTCAATTCAATGGGCTTTATTGTGAGAGAAACATGAGAAAACATACGTTTACATTGCCGAAGCAGAAGTGTACACAGTACAATACAATCAATCAAAATATTACAATCAAAATAAAATATGTACAATTTGAAGGGATGGAACAGTTTTCATGTATGGAGATTACTCGATGCAGACACTGCAAGGATGATCGGTAGTCTAAGGTGGTTGTGTTCCATTTGATATCCTTCTCCTATCACAGCAGCTCACAAATCTTGCTGCTGTGTTTGCACATTGTCGTACTTCACCCAGTAGATAAGGGAGTTTTTCATCATTGGTCATGTTTTCAAACTCTCCTTGTGTGGTTATGATCTGTGGGAAGTATGTGTCTCTGATGTCTTGGTACAGTGGGCAGGCCAAGACAAAAACATTCAACTCACCCTCATTGTTGTTGTACTGATTATCAATCTCCCATCTCTCTCAAATCTCAGATAACATTCCAGACAATCACAGAGAGCATTGTACAACACAATCAGTGACTTCAACCCCCAGCTAGCCCAATCTATATACAGTATGTGTTGAAGTGTCCCTGGACCCTGAGCTAGACACTTAACCCCTAACCGCTCCCTGAGTGGGTGCTGTATTAATAGAATTCATGTATTATTAGTATCCTCTGCTCCTAATACAAGGGTGCCTGACTTTCATCAAACATGGAGGGGCAAACGTTTAGGTTGGAGGTATAACCCGTTATTAACCCCCTACCCAAAACAAGGTTTCAATGATATACAACAGAAACCTACAATGCTTGAAGGCAAACAAAGTGCACATCAGCAATAAAATAACTTGCCTGTGCGCTGCCGAACTGCACAGTACAGGAGCAACTATTTATTGATGACCTTCTTCATGGTCATCAGTGACAGAAACGTTGCTTCTTTAAATGAATCGTTGCTCCTGTACCATGCAGTTTGGCAGTGTGCAAGCGTATTTTCTAATGTTGAGATGAAAATAAAACACAAATGTAGGTCTGAAATAGGAAAAACTGGATCATCCAAAAGCCAAGGGTAAACATACTTTCAAGTATCAGCTGCTGATTCACTAGGGTAACCTTTTGTATCTATAATTATAGTTTCTAGTGAGTTTGATTATCCATTTGATAAGAACATAAACGGTTGGAGTTAGTTTGCGCCAGACCAATTGGCTACTTCTCTATGTGGTGAAATGCCTCTACAGCCGTTCACTGACCTACTTCCATGTTACTTTGCATTGAAGCAATAGTAATTGAACTGCATTTGTGAGCGTTACCTGAACGTTAAGGTGTAGCTGACATGAGTGGTCCACCACACCCACTAGGCTTCCTTTAGTGGGAGGAGAGGTGGTGCCGTCAGCCTCCTGTGGACAGTGGAGGTGGAGGCTGGAGGTACGACTTAAGGTCTGAACAGCTGAGCCAAAGTGACGGAGAGTCTGTGCTTGGCTGGGGGAACAGACTGCCCACACTGAGGCACAGAGCAAAGAAAAAAGGACCAATAAGACATTAGAATTTGTTAGAAATGACCTTTTCATGTCTGAAATATATTACGTAAACCAGAAATATATAAGACATGCTCAACTCTTTATATTAATAGCTACAGGGTGCCCCATCCTACCAAAAATGCTAGAATTACACAGTAGAAGAAAGTACAAGAAAAAGGGTTTACTACGTCTACTTAGTCTTGTTATTGAAAATGCTATAACACAAAATGTTTTCGGCTGTAAGGCACACACTGATGAATGGCCGAATGGCAAACATTTTACTTTTGTGTTATGGCATATTGAATAGTTAAACTCACTAAAAAGACCTTTTTGAGTTTGCACCTTTTCCTTATATAGCTGTGTTTTGTTACCCGTGCAGATTTCAAAGGACAAACTTACTATCAGGCTTTTCTTTGGTCATGCCACACTGGGCCCTCAGGGACCTGGCCACTCTGACCACTTCCTGTATGAGGGTAAAATCTGTTTCCTCTTCTGGGAAGTGCCAGTGTGCCTGGAACGATGGAGTGGTTGGAAAACAGAGTCAGACAAAGGAATGGAGGAAGGGAGGGGAAATAACTTGTTTTTTAAATATAAAAATAATAATCCCAGGACCAGGACTCACATTACCAATAACAATGACTGTAAAGATGATGCAAACATGGCCAAAACTATAAACCTCTCTCATATCTGATTATTGTCTTTTATTTCTAAAGTAAGCACACTTTACTATCTCCTACCAGTTGAGAGGACGTTGGGTAAGGCTGCAAACACAAGCTGTCCTTGGCGTTGTCGCCAGCCTTGCTTATGAACGGGCGAAGCCTCTGCCATAGCTCCTCGGTGAGGAAGGGCATGAACGGCGAGAGCAGGGCCAAAGAGACGGACAAACAGTGATACAGAACGCTCCGGGCCACCTGCCTCTCACGCTCGCTGTGCCCTGTACACATCTGGCCGGCTGCCCCGGAGTCCTGCTGACTCAGCACCGGCTTTATGCACTCCTACAACACAAATATGCAGAGAGAGAGAGAGAGAGAGAGAGAGAGAGAGAGAGATGTGGGGGGTTGAGTACAAGATTGTAAATAAATTGCATTTGTTTAGCGTTTTACCAAAAGTCCTTCATGAAGAATGCCTCGCATTCACACTTCACACACAGGGCAGAGGCAGCCATGCAAGGCGCCAACCTGCTCGTCAGGAGCAGTCTGGGGACCGGAGTCTTGCTCAAGGACAAGGACACGTTGCAATATGTAGTGCCAGGGGTTGAGACAGGAACCTTCCGGTTCCCACTTGACCTCTCATTACCTCCTGAGCCACTTCCACACAGAAAGGCTACTAAACTTTGTGAGAGAAAAACCAAAAAACAAGACACGCACGCACGCGCACACACGCACACACGCACACGCACACACACACACACACACATAACCTTTATGCATTTATACTTTGTTGCGTCTCAAAAAACAGCTGATCTACAAGCTGAAGAGGTTGTAAGTCGGCTATTTTCACCAGCAACAAAGTATACCTATGGCTTTACAAAGCCATGTTCTGCGGCAGCAGTTCCTCTCACCAAGTAAACATCGCAGAGATTGTGCACCCAGAAAGAATAGACGGCGGACGTGACTGTATGGAGCTCGTATGCCTCGAAGCCTTGCTCACACTGACGGACAGTGCTGTAGAGTCTGGAACACACCCAGCGGTCCATGCTGCTCATAGGAGACGTCTGGAAGCAAGTGAAAGTAAAAAGGCTACAGTAAACACTTTATGTCTGGCATGCTAAGTGGTCCTCACTGGCAGGTGAATCAGTAGGATACTTTTTACTTTTGAGCCGAACGCGAATGAAAAGAAAAACCTGGAAAAGAAAAACAACAGAAACACACAATTGTGTGTGGGGAGGAATTATTTGGCATAATGACATAAATTGGAAAAAAAAGGGGGGGGGGGGGACCTCCATTACCTCTGCCAGCACCGTCAGCTCTGTCCCGTTGTTAGCCAACACTCCCAGTGTGAATCTCACTGTCTGCCACATCTTATTGCAGAAGTGCCTGCAGCTCAGCACCTGGGACACAGACAGACTGATGTCCTCTCCTGGTGATGAGGCAGACAGATAAATGAACCCACCAACAGTTCCACGCATGGTTCACAATCATATGGCAATTGTTCCAAGCAGATAACATCCCTGATATACTGTATACTGTATATTTGCCGGTGTTATGAAGTTATTTGAAATGAACCAGTAAGACTCCCTAATCGGGAGATAAGCGACCGTCACGTCGCATACACAAACTTTAGAAGGCAATCGTAGCCAATAAGGAGGGACTATGGGAAATGGGTCAGATCCATGTTGATGACATGACTTTAGAGATACTGTGTACCACTTTGCGAGATTTTAGGCCAAAATCTGTAGGAGCAGTGTCAAAAAATATGTTTTGCAAAAATCGGCCTGATGGTGGCGCGAGAAGAGGGCCATGTGATTGTGGAGGTTGTGATTTGCCATCCAAGGAGTGTGTGTGCAAAGTTTGGCATGGATAGGGGCAATGGTGCCGGAGATAAGAGTAGGGGCAAAAGTGTGACGTTACGTGACGGACAGCCGGTGTAGCTTTTCATAGTAACTTGCGACCTGACGGTTGCAATTAAATTACATTCTGGCTTAAGGTTAGAGCACGGGTTCTCACAGTGGGGCCCAGGGACCCCCAGGGGTCCTTGAGAGGTTTCCAGCTAATTTTTTAAGTGTATAGAGGGTATCTGCACATTTCTATAGTGACAATTTAAGGATTTTTTAAATGCCAATGAAATTACAAATTAAACATTGGCCAAATGGCCAAATTGTCAAATATTAGAAGTAAAAATTGTGAAAATAGACGATCTACATGCTCACAACGCCTCGCAACATGCTCACAATAGAACTGTCCTATACAAAATGTAATGCCTCAACTCTTAGTGCTCGTCAGGGTGGGAGGGTCCCCCGTTAAAATATGATTATTTTGGGGGTCGCGCCCAGAAAAGGTTGAGAACCACTGGGTTAGAGTCACTCACCCTGTGCCTTGTAAGAGCATAGAGCAAAGCGCAGGGCATCTGTCCCACACTCTGGTATCCCCTTGGGGAAGTCTTTCCTCTGTCAACAGGGAGATGAGGCAGAGAGAGAGATGGGAGTGGATGTAATGAGTACACTCAGTCAGGCAGAACCACCACAAATTACTGATGGGACAGAGAGAGATAGCAGCAGAAAGCAAGGGGCTAACCTGCGCTTCCATGGCAACTGTGGTCTCCCTTGGGTCAATGTTTCCCTGTCTGACTTTCTCCTGAAGACTCTGGGCCGAGACAGGAAAATAAGCAGACACGTTTTATGAGCAGGTGGTATTTATCTTCTCCTTGAGCGGGGGGCTGAATCACAGCGGATGAGGGCATCAAACGCAGCGTTTCCCTGAGAGCTTTTCTTGTTAGATTTGCTGTAAAGTTCAAGGCACTGATGCATGCTTACCTCCTGCTCTATCCTAGAACAAAGACATTGTCGCTGTCGGGTGGAAACCTTGTATGTCCAAAAACCATTACTTTTCAGGATATGGAGAAAATAACCGGTGTTCATATGGATCCAATGTAGTTAGCTGCTATTGTTAGGTAACATGTCATTGGGTCGAACACCCTTTGGATCGACCACCAAACTCTAACACAACCCCTAATCCTAACCTCAGTAAAACTATGCCTAACTCTAACCCTAACCCTAAACCTAACCTCAGTAACCGTGACGCGGGTGATTATCTAACCTGCCGACGCTCGCGGGTGATTATCTATCCTGCTGTTCAACCCAACGGGAGTTCGACCTATTAATACTTTTCATTGGTTAAATATTTATAGAACCCCCAGACAGACTTAGCCATTCTCACTTTCAAATTAGTTTTCAAAAACATCTAAAACAGATCTATAAGTTCAAAACACATCACACCACATTTTGAGCTTGAGGATCGGCTATTTTAGCTACCGCGCAACACTCGAAAAAGGTCAATCATTTAAATAAAAAATATTTAAATTCAAAAGTAAAAAGTTGTAATATGGAGATACAAGGTTTCTGCCCGACAGCAGCGACATGAAGGATAGGACATTGAAGTCTCAAACAATCCTTAGTGTGTGTTCAGCCTGTAGTTCCATACGGCCCTATCTAAGATATGTCATTTCTGTTGAGCCAAAGTGTTGTGCAACGAACCATAAATCAGCCTTAACGTGAAGCCACCAGCCAGAACAAGCTGATCAATTCACTGACAGTAGCCTCCTTCCAGCAGTCCAACAGGATTTAGTGGCTTGGCCCTTCAATGTGATAAATAATAGTGAGTCATAAAAAGGATGAGCCCACAGGCCACGTACCTCCAGAGAGACGCCAGAAATGATGTCCAAAGGGTCAATGACATTCCCCAACGACTTGCTCATCTTCCTCCCGTGTTTATCTCTCACCAGGGAGTGGAGGAGCACCTGAGAAAGATAAAGAGGCCAAGAGAGAGAGAGAGAGACAAACACAGATGACAGGGAAAGTTTACGATTCAGCGTGTGTGACCTGACCATGTCTGTGTTTCATGTTCTGCTTCAGTGATTTGAATTTGCCATTAAGGCTATGTTCAAAAACAGCCCATTTTTTTTTGACAATCCAGATTGGAATCAGATTGTTTATTCAAGTCTGTACAGAAAAACTAAAAACAAACAAACTTGATTTTGCTAAACTAATTTTAATCACTTTCTTAGCTTGAAATGCAATTCTGATTTCTAAAGATGTGTCTCAGTCGGACAATGTAGCCGATTGATACTCCATGCTACGTACAACGTTTAGTAAGCAGATCTACAACCTCACAAAGCTTTGCCACATATTGTGAACTTTTAGACATGCTATTAGCGAGCAATACTGTTATACGACGAGTTGCATTACTCACGCCTATGTCGTAACCACACCAACCAAAGCAAAGAGATCGCCAATATGTCTGAATACACAATTCCGAGTTCAGATAACTTGTAAATAACAGTGTGTGCGCAGTCAGTCCTAAAGATGATGTATATGATGAGACAAATGTACCTGTTTAAAGGGCAACTGGCCAGTCAGCTCTGTGCCCAGCATAACCATCCGCGCCACCCAGAAGAAAATGAGGTCACTTCCCGTCTCCAAAACAGAGTTAGGGTAGTACATCTGTAGGTCGCTAGTCTATGGGAAATCAAAGTGTAGTTATACAGTGAGCAACATACTCAATGTCAGTCCTTAAGTCAAAGTATAGATCAACGTTTTCAGGCCAAGGACCCCTTAGTCGAGAGAGAGATGAAGCAGGGACCCCCACAACCTTTTCATAGATTCCATATAGTTTCATCGTTTGACAGCACGATCATCAGTGTATTTTGGATTCATGTCAATTTGCGTTTTCAGATATTTAACCACTTGAACTGTCAATACTTAATAAACGTGACCTTTCACCCCGTAATTAGTCGTCTCTTTTCCCCCTCTACACCAAAGCTCTTTGCCAAAAATAGCTGATCTACAAGCTCACAACGCCTCGTAGATCTGCTATTTTTGGCTAAGGTTCTCAGAATATTAACACAGTTAAAGGATATGGTTCAAGTTGTTAATATAAAAAAGGGTAAAATGTTTCTATCACACAAAGATTTGGAGGACCACCTATAGTAACTCTGAGGACCCCCTAGGGGTCCTGGACCCCTTGTTGAAGACCCCTGGTATAGATACTCCTGGTCAAATATTACTCAACTGAAAGTTGCTCTGTCAAGTTTGTACTTGAATTAAAGTACTGGAGAAGGGGAAAAATGTATTCAAAAGTACAAATTGCAAAGTGAAATTTATTTTGAATAATATTCAATAAAAATAAAAATTGCAGATCTACAATAGATCTGTTATTTTCCACCACATCTGAAATAGGTGGAGTAATTTCAAAAGTACAATGTTTGTCTTTGAAATGTAGCAGAGTTAGGTATCCAAAAACTCAAGTAAAGTACACAATCTACTTTGTTACTGTCCACCACAGACGAAGAGACACTCTACAGTATATCTGCGAGGGCTCTTCAGCTGATGAAATGACAACCTGGAGAAAGGCCATTACCTGCTGTGGCCAGCCCAGCATGGCAAAAGGGAAAAGGCCGGATGAGAACCACGTGTCCAACACATCTGAGTCTGGGAGGAGACATAACATAACGAGATGCAACATAATGTCAATGTTCATTTGTGTAATCAATTTTGTACATTTATTTTATCCATCCGTTTTCTTCCTGTTTCTTACTGTAAATGCCTGTTTTATCTTTTGGTAACAGTTAACAAACAGCAAAGCAAATTGTATGAAAACCTTACAAAAATACATGTGTCAGATCATATGAACTGGGAGCTTCTCCCCACCTCAGCAATCCATCTCCCAGAGGTTTTCAACTGGTTGTTCATTTTGTTTTGTTTCATTTTGGAGAAACGTTGGCATTTGTGTGATATGAGAACAGTGAAATTAAAAACATTATCATCTGTAATTGGAGGAGGTTTGTGTTTCAATAACGAAAGTACTTCAAGCTTACAAGAAGAAGATAAGCTCGATGTCCACAGACTCTTTCAAGAGACGACTGTATGAAACAGTCCCTTGTAGTTCTGGATGATGACAGAAAAAGCTAAATGTAATGTACTTTTAGTAAGGATGTATCTCTGTGAAAGTGGTATTGCCACAATGGAATACCTGAAGAATATTAGTATTACATAACAGTATTATGTACAGGACAAGGTTGGAGACAGAAAATGACATGAGACTGTCCCTGACCACTACATAATAGCCAAGAAAAGACAAATATGGACCACCTGTAATCATGCAATGGACCATTTGTGGGCCATGGAAAACGGGGAAATCTCGCTCTTTCGATGGGTCATTCTTTCAACAATGAGAGTCGGCAGGTTAGCTACTCTCCCGCGTCACGGTTACTGTGCTTAGGGTTAGGGTTTGGGTTAGGTTTAGTCATAGAGGTTAACATTCACCCACGTTGGCAGGTTAGCTTTTCACCAGGTCAACATTCACCCGTGTCGAAAGAATGAACCGTCGAACAGATGCTATGTCGCAATATCGACACGCTCCCATGGACAACTACTTGAGAAGCAGCGTACTAAATGACCTGGTGACCTACGATGAGTCAGTTACTGAGAAGTCTCAGGTCAAGAAGTTTCACACAGAAAAGGGAGTTAGAATCTCAAGGAGGGAAAGTGTCATCATTATTAGGAAATGTGGCCTTTTAATGGCATGTGTTTGCTCACTCATAAATGTTACAAATCAGTGGTTTGTTGTCAACCTTTTCTGAGCTTTTGGGGCACTAGCATGTTTAGAGCAATCTTCAATGGCCACCTCAACCCACCTTTAACTAATCTTAGCCTACATATCCCCACCCAATACAACACTGGTCCCCATGTTGAATCTTTAATCAGGGTGGTGGTCCCTGGGATAGACTCCCGCACTCTGGCTGATACCGACAATAAGCCTCTATGACCTACTTACTTAATCACTCACACTCACCTATATAAGACATTATTAAACATAATCAAGGGTAAAATAAGCAATTGGTGGTGACAGGTTCAGATGAGGAACCCACCCTGAGTCAAGGTCACAGAGTCGGCCGGAACTCCATATTTGACAGCAGCTCTCTGTCTGGCCTCCTCCTGGCTCCGGCCCCACACCCAGCGCTCCTACCAGGGACAACACAACACAGACACAGTGTGGGTTATCAGTTATCACACCCACCGCTCCAAGCAGGGCCAACACACAGGGGTGTCGCACCAAATTCTGGGCCCTGGGTACAAGGATTCACTGCGGGCCCCCCATGAATGTTCTTCATTGGGGGAAGGGGTTTAACCCATTATTTACACTGGGAACGCATTATTTTGTGCTTTAACTATTGGAAAATAGCAGATCTACAAGCTCACAGCGTGGCACCGAGTGCCGCTCTGCAAGCTTGTAAATCTGCTATTTTTCTTCTTTGAATATTTCAAATCCTTCTATGGTTTTTTGAAAAACCTATGTTTGTGGTGCTCAAACCTTTTCATGTGAAGGACCTCCAAAATGATAAGTATTTGGCCACGGACCCCCATCTCAAAACATTTAGTTCCAGGGACCCCCCAGAAGCAGAATTTGAGTTACAAACGTTCGCTTAAAAAAACACATATATTCAAAGATTTGCACACATTTTCACGACTTTTCAAAAAATAGCAGATCTACAAGCTCGCAGCGCGGCACTCGGTGCCGCAATGTGAGCTTGTATATCTGCTATTTTTCAATAGCTAAAGTATAATTAAGGCCCCTCCACCTTGGGCCCTAGTAACTCAGTCCCACTCCCCCCACCCCCTTGTGAGTGACGCCCCTGCCAACACAAAACAGACGCAGTGTGGGTTATCACACCCGGCGCTGCTACCAGGGACAACACTAAACAGACACAATGTGGGTTATCACACCCGCTCCGCTCCTGCCAGGGAGAACACACAACAGAGACCGTGTGTGGGTTATGCCATTATAACAACAGTGGAAGACTGAACCAGCTCTTCAGAGAACGTGTTCTCTTTCAAGACAGAGGCTTTTCAATACAGAAATGAACAGTAACATAATATCAAAGCTCTTTTGTAGTTTTATATTATGTGTTATCCTTTACCTTAGGGTGACCATATTTTCAGCCGCTCAAACTGGTACGCAAACCACTGTTGCTTAAAACCGGGACCCTCAAAGCAATGCGCACGTTACCGCGCACGCCCATTCTCTAACGTTTGTGCACGCGCACACATGCACCACAGGGTTGCATGCAGGCAGTGAGTGATTGACAAAAAGCCTCAGTGTTGAATTCAGACACGCAATGAATTTGTTCATGTTTTCTGATTGGTTAGGTGAGCATGTTTTCGTGAGAAGAACATGATAAATGCCTATGCAACCACTAAAAACAGCTACTATTATTTTATTTCTGGCGAAAACCGGGACAATTTTGCAGTGAATGTTGAAAACCGGGACATATTAGTGTTTTAGAGATATTTGTCGGGACACTGGGACACGCAGCTTGAAAACGGGACTGTCCCGGGTAAAACGGGACTGTCCTGGGTAAACCGGGACGTCTGGTCACCCTACTTTACCTAGATATATTTTTGGGTGACCTAAGGGTGAATATTATTTTGTAGCTACTTGTCTGTCTGTCTATTACAACGCAACGATAATTGGTTCTAACAAGTCACAATCCTCATTCTGTAGGTGTGAATGTATTTGGCAAAATAAAGAATTCCGGATTCTATCCTTCAGGGCATTTTTATTCAAGAGAACCGTCAACAAATGGTGTCTGTGTTTTGAAAGTTTACAAACCTAACTGTCCATTTGTGGATCGATTAAAGTACATTCTTGATACACACAAGCCTGACCTCTTGGCTGTTAGGAGAGTTGGGAAGTGTCACTTGATAAGCAGGAATCTGATGGCCCCACCAAAGCTGCCTGGAAATGCACCAATCGCTGAGAGGGGGGAGAACAAACAGAGGTGCATTGTTGACATCCCATAAGTCATAACAACGAGTCTTTTATCTCATCTTGACACCAGGCAAATAAAAGAAAACAGAGACACCGATAACGATAGATGGCTGCTGTCCCAAATCTCAGAGCCTGTCAGTGTCACTCAGTACTGATGTCAGTCAAGCTAGGATGAGAACACAAGACATCACTGTTTGCGACCGAAGGTCGCAGTTTACCATGAGAAATGTCATAGCTTGTCCGCGTGTAGACGTGTGTGTACACATTTTTACAGTCTATCACAGGTGATATCACAGGTGGCATCACCGATGTGAAAGTCCATATATGGGTTTTCCCCAGAATCCCCTTTTATGCCCATATATGAAGATCCCTGATGTCATCGATCACTGGCCAGATGTCCAAGACATGGCCCATATCTGTGTGGCTGATTCAGATAGGAATCTCCATGTATGGGCAATAAAATATTAAATATATTGAATGTTGTGATGTCATGGGAACCACTCTAACAGAATCCATTTTATAGATAACATTTCTCGAAGCTGTATTTCAATTGTACACAACCTTTGCTGCCTAACTCTGTCTCTCATTACTGCCAGAAGTTATGGCTTTGGGGGGTCTTTATCATGATAACGTTTGGAAACCGCAGTCACAGAGGATCCAGTGTATTTCTTCAAGAATCGTGTGAAGCATAACAGGGTACCTGATGTTGGACAGCCAGTTCTTCCAGGTTTTAGTGTAGAAGTGGGGGATGATCTCCAACTGGCCGTCCTCCACTGCCTGAGGCAGAGAAAGTGAGAGTTGAGCATGGTATTCGAGTCCACAATCCACATCATTCACAACTTCAATGGCTACATAGATAAAGGCTGACCTAGAAAGCACAACGTCACAATGATCAACTCCAATTACCTGGATGGCCCGTTTAGCCATTTGATCACAGCGCACAAACCACTGCTTCTTCAACAGAGGCTCAATGATGTCCCCCGAACGACTGAAAGGATGGATGGATGGATGGATGGATGGAAGGGAGGGAGGAAGGGAAAGTAGGTTATTAGAAAATAAAAGACAAAGAGCTTTATGGGGATATAGTGGGTGTGGCCACTATTGTCAAGTATCAGGAAGGGACAGAGGAGCCAAATACTGTATAACAAAGAACATGACAATCGTCAGCTGATATTGGGAACACGAAGACCAGGTCTATTGTCAACTGAAATTCGCAACATGATCACATTTCTTGTGACATCATTAGAAAGGTCACTTGAGAGCTTCCTCAGTGAATAATGGCATACATGAAATAATACAACATTTCTCTTTTCCATTCACTGTTTGTCTTTTTGAATTTCCCTTCAGGGGAAGGTGTAGTCACCTTAGCTGGAGTCCATGGACCAGCAATGGTGACTACATTACCCATGATGCAACTTGGCACCACCGTGCAGCTGGAAGCCCCTTTCCCAATAATGAGGTGTAAAGAAGCTACAAATTCCCAGCAGCACAGAAGATGTATACTGTATACATATAATCTCCACAGTACCCCCTTCTGTTCCTGAGTTCCATGGTGTTAAAAAAGAAAGAAAGGTGTTTCTGATAAACATTGTCACACCGAAGTTGACCTTTCGGATATAATTAGCTTATGAATTCTTTAGTTATGGCCTAAAACGTATTTTGTGAGATCACCTTTGACCACCAAAATCAAATCAAATCATTCAGGAGTCCAGCTGGACATTTGTGCCAGTTGTAATGAAATTCCCTTCAGGCGGCCGTGAGGTTATACAGTGACCTTGACCTTTCAATAATTTACAGCTTGATAAATGTACATTGAAAGGCTCTTTTAAAAGATGGGCTGCCTTTCTTTGGCTACAGTATGCAGAGAGAATGACCTTCCTGGTTGTCCCCAAATAGAATTCAATTATATTTACTTATTTGTATTTATTTATTTTTATTCTGACCTGAAGGTTGAGGCTATTGTGTCAAATATAAACCAAGCAGAATGTTTGTGTTCCTTGTCTCGACATGTTGTTTTTTCTACTGCACAATTATAATATACTGTATGACAGTGTCACTGCCAGTGTGCTTAAATGCCCCTTAACTGGAAAAGCATTAACAGGCCGAATACTGGCCAATGGCTGAGAGAAATGTCATCTTCTCTAACAACGGAAAGGATCACTTGTACTCAGGCACGTGCACACATAGACATCAAATGGGGCTTTAGCCCTTTTATCTGCCTGTAAAAAGTGCCATCTCCAGACAATGAATGCAGTTTTTACTGTGGTGAAAGAAATGCAAATGTCCTCTTTCCATGCCATAAGGCAGCATTCATGAGAATTACCTTGTCCAAACTGACCTGAACTTGATGCAGCATCTTATTTGCCCTCTCTGTATATAAATCCATGCCGTTAGGTCACATCTCCGGTATTCACTCGCTTATGCTAAGTTCAGTGTGGTATCAAGCACCGAAAATAGCCGACCTCCAAGCTTAGCGCGATGCGTTGTGAGCTTGGAGGTCTGCTATTTCCGATATTATAATAATCTCAGCCCCTGCCTCTCTAACATTCTCTGCACGTCCCTGCTTGTACTGTCAGGGGAAAATAAGATATCTTTAAAGAGTTTGTCGACCATTTGTGGAATATGTTGAGCAAAGTGATGTGGGTGATAATACGGGTATATATTGGTCACAGGCCGGTGTCGGTATTTGTATTTTTGAGTGTTGTTGGAGAGCTTTTGCTTGCTTTTTTAATTTGAATTAATACACAAAATGCATTGAAAAATTACTAGCAATTTTATATTAGCACATGTACATGTAAGTGGAATGACACTTTGCCATACCTGCAGACAGGCAAAGACATGGCATGATCCTGCTTCCCCCTGAATAACTTTTTCTCTACAAGGGCATTCAGGACTCGTTCTCTGGCATCAAAGCGCTTCAACCCCTGAAAAAAAGAGAACACATTTATGAATAAGCCATTGGATATATTGGACAACATTGGTAAATTAAACCCTATTAAGCCATCAGTCGTTCTTAACGCCCTTCAAGTCAAGCCAAATTTAGTCATAAAGCACATTTAAAAACATCTGTCACTGACCAAAGTGCTGCACAAAATCACAGAATACAGAAGTCAATGACAAACAAGGACTTACTGCTCAAGTACTGCAATAGTAAATTCCCAAATCCTTATGCTGACCAAACACGTCTAAATGTATTATAACAGTATACTGCCAAGAGTGCAAAACCAGCTGCAAGCAATAACTATGTAATGTTATGTTATGTAAGAATATATAAGTAAGAGCTTAAAAAAGAGGTGGCTCTGTATTGTGAAATGAGTGCACATAGTACTGATATAGTCAATTAAAAAGATAATTGCACTAATGGTTTGTCTTTGTCACAAAATCCCACGGCACACCACCTGGGAACCACTGCACTACATAACTGTAATGAATCACAGATCAATCATTTTCTTAAGTAAACGTCTGTCAGATCAGAGACAATGGTACATTTCTCTGGGATTGCAGCATGCACCTCCAACCACTGGCCACAAAGAGGGGTCATTGTCCCATCTCCTCCAATCACAGTAAGACGTGGTAGCGAGTGCCTCTGGGAGAGCAGGAAGTCAGTGTGGTCATGAGCTGGAGTAACCTTTACTGCCCCTGTGACCATACACACACAGAGCCAAAATAAGAAAAGGACACAGGCTAAACAGCTAGGTCTATCTCTCAAGATATACATGTTTTTAAACCATGTAAAAAGAACAATAACATATTTATTACAAATGATAATCAGCTCATGGGTATGCAGTGATATTATGTTAAAATATCTCCTTTAGTTATATTACCCGTGCCAAGCTCCATGTTCACCACTGGATCAGTGACAATAGGTATGAGTCTGTCGATGAAAGGGTGTCTACACTGCTTGCCATGAATATCCTAGAAGAAAATGATGACAGGAGAAAATAAGTAATAGGGCATATGATTCTAGACACAACATATGAGCTTGTTCTTCTCAGTGAGTAAAAAAACAAACAATCATGAATGCAAGCGATGTTGTCATTTTGTACGAGCCTGGTATCGAGGATCATCTGGATGCACAGCGATGGCCACGTCTCCCAGCATGGTCTCAGGACGGGTGGTTGACACGGCCACCTCTCCACCTGACAACAAACACCACGTTAACACCTTCACAAACAGGGAAACTACGCAGAATTCAGAAGAGAATATCCATATTTCTTTTAAATTTGTTATGTCTGTTTACAATTTAGATATTTGGTAGATGTTTTTTAAATTACATGTATGGTCATTAAGGATAGGCAAGTGCTACGGTAAGTGCTATGGGGCCGTGACATCATTTTGTAGTCAGACCTCCAAGCAGATTTATTATCAATATCTGTCCCTCGCTATTTCAACAGATCCGAGACAAAAATAACGACTAAAGTATAATTCTACCACTTTCTTTTCAACAACAAAGAGAAGAAAAATTTGTAAATAGTAAAAATTGTAAAAAGATTCACGGGCGCTGGGGGCAGTTGGCCCCAAAAGTTCTCCTCTGCCTACAAAATGTCAGACTTAACAGCCCCATAATGGGCCAAGGTGGAGTCTGAAGATGTGAGTCTTCAAACCACGGAGGAACCTAGGGAGTGAGTCTGCAGTTCTAAGTGCAACAGAGAGTCTATTCCACAGTTTGGGGGCCAGGAGGGCGAAGAGTCTAGGACGAGTGGATCGTTGTCCTGGGATTTTGACTAATTTCTTTTCTTCATAAATTCATGCCTTAGAGAAGACAGCCAATCTACAGCATTGCTATGTGCAAGCTCGTAGATCTACTATTTTTGCCTATTTTCAAAAACAAAAACCTTTAAAGTCAAAGTGGTTAATTCTCTCTGTGGGTTTTATGAATATTTAATCAATGAAAAGTATTAATAAGATCTTGTGACTAAATAACAACTACAATGGATGCTTTGGAACACAGGTTCTTTTTTTTCTTTCCATGAAAAGTAAGGGCTTTGTAAATACTCAGTGTCCACCTGATGGCAACTAATAGATCACATCATTTAGGCCAGTTAGGATGACTCACCACCGCCCTCTATAGGATACACAAAGGTCACCATAGATCCAAATTCCACCTTCTTCTCATAACCAGGAACAGACAGCATAGTCCTCCCAGACAGCTCCTTTGACTCAACCTAAGATCAAAATTGCAACTTTAAAATGAAATTCATTAGCTGCTCAAACCCACAAGCTATGAGATGATGAATATCAATGACACAACGAATACCTCAGTACAGCAAAGTAGACAGAGCAAAAATGCACAATATTCCTGCCTAACTAAGACTATGAAAACACAGACTGCACTCTGGACCATTCTGTTTTATCTTTGCTGTCGGGCAGAAACCTCCTAACTCCAAAATGTTCATTTCGGGAAAATGAGCTCAAGTGGATTTAGGAGGTTTTGACCGAAGGGCTTTTTACTACTTTTCATTGGTTCAATATTATTTGAACCAACACACAGACGTAAAGGTTGTTCAATAGCAGCACATATTTATGAAAAAAAGAGAGGGCCAATCGGGTGGAGTTAGCTGGCTTGGCAGAAAGTGTGGAGTTAGGAGGTTTTGTCCCAAGCACTTTGTATTACTTTCCATTGGTTCAATATTATTTTAACCAACACTCAGATGTAAAGGGTGTTCAATAGCCCTAATTTATGCCACAAAATCAAAAACCTCAACAATGGAGTCAAGAGGTTTTGGCCAGACAGTGACGATATTCAAGATGAACAAAAAACAAAGACAGCCAAACATCTTTTGGTGCAAAAACATTGCCCAAGTCCCTGCATAAGAGACAAACGAAGATAAAAGATGAGATACCTCTATGTCAGAGATGGCAGACTCAAGAGCACAGCTCCAGTTGACCAGTCCCTCTGAGCGGTAGATCAGGCCAGAGTCACAGAGCCTCACAAAGGCCTCAGTCACAGCACTGCTGAATCCCTGAAACACACCAACACAATACCACCACCACACCCCTTCCATTAGGCACAGCTAGGAGTGCTACAGTTTATCAAACAAATCGATGTAATCGATTATAACAAACTATTATTTTATTAACAAAATAATGGATTTGCAAATATAGTAAAAATAGTGGATCTATCTAAAATAGGTCTCAAGTGGTTAATCTGACTAACCGATTTAGTCTATTATAATCAACACATTGATTTGTTGATGTATTAAAGAAATATATATATTATAATTATAGTTCCATCCAAATGGCATGCAAAAAATAATGCAATACATGGACTCATTTGAATAAATGGACTACCTAAACATAGAACATACTGTATGCCTAGTTAAGTAAAGCACAAACACTAGTGATAATAAAAACAATTCTGGTGACTGACAGGCTGACAGCATGAAAAATGGCAGTCAATTTCACAAAACCTTTTCCAGCCCTGTTTACAGTAATAACATTTCCACCTCAAGTGAGTTCTTTGCAATTATAGATTTATTTAACCCATACAGTATGGTACTATGTTTCTGTTTCCCTTCAGCCCTTTTCTACTTTTAACATAATTGGCATAAAAACAAACTGTAAGTCTCAGTCAAACATAGTTCTACTATTGTTGTATACCAGTGGTTCTCAACCTTTTCAGGCCGCGACCCCCAAAATAATCATATTTTAACTGGGGACCCCCCACCCTGACGAGCACTATGAGTTGAGGCATTACATTTTGTATATCACGGTTCTATTGTGAAAATAGCAGATCTACATGCTCACAACGCCTCGCAACGCGAGGCGTTGTGAGCATGTAGATCGGCTATTTTCACAATTTCTATCTCTAATATTTGACAATTTGGCCAATGTTTAATCATTTTAGAAGTATAAAAAAGTCCTTAAATTGTCGCTTTAGAAATGTGCATAAACTTTATGTTGGTTTGTTCACTGTTGAGTGAGAAAACAATGTTGCACCTTAAGTTATTCATTTTGGGACCCCCCAAAATAATTTGTGGACCCCCCTGGGGGTCCCGACCCACAGGTTGAGAACCACTGTTGTATACGACTGCTGACTTACCGAGTCCATAGTGAAGCAGGCTCTGCTCCAGTCCAGAGAAGAACCAAGCTTCCTCAGCTGGTAATAGATCTCATCTCCTTTACTGTAAACACACAGGCGCAAAGCCCCATGAGAGAGTGTCCATAGATACCATACCACAGACTGTATGACCAAGAACAAGCACACTGTACTCACTCATTCTTCCATTTCCACACCTCCTGTAAAAAGTCATCCCTGCTGAGATCTCGTCTCCGTTTCCCTTGTTCCCTGAGCAATCTCCTTTCTACCACGGTCTGATAGAAACACAAAAGACAAATAACACATGCACACATTCTTGACGTTTTAGTCACATTTTATCACTGAAATCTCAGTTGACAAACATTGGTTTAATAAGTATTTCTATAATATGGTTGGCTAGGTCAGTGTGAATAATAGACTCAGTACCTGTGTAGCGATTCCTGCATGGTCACAACCAGGTACCCAGAGCACTCTGTAACCTTGCATTCTCCTCCTGAGAGTAAAATAGTAAATTACCATCTGTTTGTTGAAAAGTTTGCACGATCTCAGTCAGTTCTGGACCACATGTTTCATATTTCACCCACAGATTATTCTCAAGCAAAGAGATTACACCATTAAGACTCAGATAAGATAAGCGACCGTCAGGTCACCTGTATACACAAATAGGCCTCTAAGTGCCATTGGTTCAAATATGTGTTTGAAAAAATCAGCCTGATGGTGATTTTAGGGCAAATCTGTAAGCAGTGTCCAAAAATGTGTTTTGCTAAAATCGGCCTCATGGTGGCGCTAGAAGAGGGCCATGTGAGAAATGAAGGGTGGAGGTTGTGGTTTGGCAGCCAAGGAGTGTGTGTGTGTGCAAATTTGGCATGGATATATGAGTAGGGGAAAAGTGTGACGTGACTGACTGACTGACTGACAGACTGTCAGACAGCCAGTGGAGGTTTTGATAGTAAGTACAATAATGTAAACTGTAGTTACCATCGAACCAAGGCGTCTTCTATAGCTACAGTCAGGGCATGGCCAAGATGCAGAGTACCAGTAACATTTGGTGGAGGGATGCACAGAGTGAAGGATTGATCCACAGCATGTTCTTGTTCTTCCTAAAGATATACAAAGGTCTACATCTTACAATGCCACATTATGGTAATTTGCAATGACATTTATTGAAGGCAGAAAGAAATCTGTGGTATCAACACTGTTATGAAACTATTGCAGTGAAAACTAATTATGAAATCACAGTATTCAAGGGAAATTCTCTAATTTCTTACATTGATTTCTGGCCTGAAGAATCCCTCCTTCTCCCACCACTGATACCAGCTTGCTTCCACATATTCCGGGCTGTAGGTTGGAGGGAAGGGCACTGTCGTGTCTATCAGCGATGCAAAGATACTTCTGTCAGGACCACTCTCATCAAAATAAAACATTTAAATGGCATGGATAAAACATTGTAACCCTAAAGGATTATTTTCGACAGTATGGCTCTGCTCTCCCTGCCCTTCATGGCAGAGAGAACATCAAGCAAAGACCCACCGGGTACTACGGAACAGAGCAGCAGCAACAATGACATCAAATAATGACATTAGTAAGTATATACGAGCATAGGAAATATGGTGCTGGAGTAGAGGTGGGTTTAACAAAGAGCGTGCGGGCTTGCTCCAATCACAGACTGACAGCTGAGCATCAGTGGAGGACTTGACAGGAATCAGTTGACGCTAAGTGGGTGAGGTAAAGACTTGACTAATTATGTCCAGCCAACACTAACGCTGTGACAATAGCAGATACACAAGCTACAGTACAGGAGATTTGGTCAAGAGGGGGAAATTACAGGGCCTAGTATAGACCCCTGGGGGGCCCTGGTCAACGAAGTATATCATTTTTAAGTGGTTATATAACAAGCCATACATAAAGTGTCCACAATCTGGAAAGAATTAGCAAATAAGTGCAAGTGGTATATTACCCTTCTTTGCCCCAGGAGCAGTTGAGACAGTGTATGAAATCCTTTCTTTATCGCTCCATTTCATACCTTGGTCTTCCACACTCTGTAAAGGAGACCAACCTAATTGTATCAGCTTAAAGTATGAAAACAGCCCAATCTCCAGCCCCAAAAATTTACAGAGCGTGATCTCATGATCGATGAAAACGTGCATACTTGTTTATTGGCTAATATGGCCATCTCCTTCTCTCGTTTCCTCTTCAGCTTCTCTGCCTTCGTCCGCAGAGGCTGTGGTGGCGACGAGGAGGGAGAGGAGCACTGTCTGCACGACCATACCCTCCATGGTGACGTTCTCCTCTCTGTGGACCTCACAGAGAGGCGACAAACGCTCCTCCACATTCTCTCAACACCAGGAGACAAGAGGCTGGGTTAGAGTTACTGTTCAAAACGACAAAACATTGTCATGCCTTTATGAAATGAAGCTGACACTGTGTAGGCTAAGCCACCGGTTCTTAATCTTTTCAGGCCACGACCTCCAAAATAATCATGGGGACCCCCCCCCCCCCCCCCCCCCCCACCCCACCCTGACGAGCACTGAGTTGAGGCATTACAATTTATATAACACAAATCTATTGTGAAAATAGAAAATCTGCATGCTCATGTTGTGAGCATGTAGATCTGCTATTTTCACAATTTCTGCCTCTAATATGTGACAATTTGACCAATGTTTAATTTGTCATTTTAGAGGTATTAACAAGTCCTTAAATTGTCACTAGAAATGTGCAGATACCCTCTATACACTTAAACTTTATGTTGGTTTGTTTACTGTTGAGAGAGAAAACAATGTTGCACATTAATTTAATCACTGGGGACCTCCCAAAATAATTTGGGGACCCCTCTGGAGGGTCTCGAACCACAGGTTGAGAACCACTGGAGTGTAGGCTAAGCATTATGAACCCTGTAAACCTTTTTGTATTTAGGATGGCAGTCCCATTGTCCAAAATACAAAAACGTACACAGGGTTCCGAAAGGGTCTATAAGAAATATATTGATGAACATGAACAGATGAGTAATATTTTCAACTTACTGTCTGTGACGTTAATTTCAATATATTATCCTGGACCTGTGGGCAGACATGCTCGCTACGACCTTTCCACTATTATAAAACCTCCTGAAAAGCTGAGCCAAGAAAAGCATTTAAATAATCTCTCTCACATGTTACATCACATTTAGTTAGATCTTAGATCTATCTTTAGTTAGAAATCATCGTAGGGACCGTAATATGTGTTTGCTGCTGAAATAATCAACTACCCTCTAATATTATGGCTCTGCAGTTCAATGGACGGCATGCTTTGATGGACGGACCCCCGGATGTGACCGGAAAGGGTCCACCTGGAATGATCTTCCCCGTAAACAACACAGCAAAACAACACTTGTGTGTGTCGGGCAGCTCTTCCCACCACGACAGCGACAATCACACAAAACCCACACTTTTCACGACAGGAACGCTGCGCGTTTGATCAGATTCGCGATTTTACGAAACAAGGACAATATTAATAACCACTATTGTTATTAATTGTTACGATCGCCTGTGTGTTGATACGAGGCAGCGCCCTCCCTGCCGTTAGCCGCCTAGCCTAGTGTCTGTCAGGGATGGCGGAGGTTCAGGTTCCCGGGACTTCCAGTGAGACGATAACGGAGACTGTGACTGTAGAAGTCAGCACGCCGCCACCACCACAACAGGTAATACATTAATGCAATGTCCCAGAAACTGTCGACCCACCGATCCTCTTTTTTGTCGTCCTGTAATAAAGGAGAAATAGCATCAGCTTCTTTTGACACTGTTGCTATTAACGACGAGGCCGCGCCTTCCTGGGCATTTATTTCATCATCATTGGTGGGGGGAAAGTACTCGCGTGTTTTACTTGAGTAAAAGGTTCAAGACTGCAATGCAGAAATACTTTGTTACAAGTATAATACATACATAATTAGTAAGTAGAGTAAAAGTACAAAAGTATTGTTATGAAAATGTACTTTTATGGTACCAAAAACTGAAAGTACTCATTGTGCAGAATTTCCCATTTCTCAAGTTCAAAATGTATAAATAATCTTTTGTTTGTATACACAACAAGCTCGAATGCATTGTGAGGCTTGTGAGCTTGTAGATCGGCTATTTTCAAATGGCCGAAATGTATATGGCTGAAGTTGTTTAATAGTGTGTTTAGTAATAATAATCACAAAATCTACAAAGTAAGTAGTTTTCATATAATTGTAGTGGAGTAAAAGTACAATATTTGCCTCTGAGATCTAGTGGACTAGAAGTAAAAATAACTGAAAATTCAAAAGTAAATGTACTTAATTACTTTACAGTACACCACTCCTGAGACGACTTTTAGTTATTGATCCTCCCCTGATGCAATGTTTAGAACACAATTACATACAAACATGGCAATCTAGTAAATGTTTTCTTTTTGACCTTGCTTCCATGGAGTGTGTTGCTGAAAAGAATTAAGATGGGTCTGCTTACTACAGAAAAATTGAACACCTCATTGCATGTTGCAATATTGCATAGGAGCTCTTATGTACTGTAACGTGTGTCACAGGAGGGACGCAGCCTCACAATCAAGCTGAGAAAGAGAAAGACTGAGAAGAAGGTGGAGTTTTCCAGTGACACGGTCGACAATGAGCACCTGGGAAGGAGGTCTTCGAAATGTGAGCATTAATCTTATTCTACCCGACATTTTGGCCAGAGTCCAGACTTGTGTTCATCGTCCATGTTCTGATTGCAGGTAGAACACGTAGCATGTAGATACCGGAGGATTTTATAACCATTTATTATTCTTTAGGTTATTTGGTGGAGTCATTTAAGTCTTTAATGATAGTGGAGAGTGAGAGACAGGAAATGCACTTGGCTATTTGGTCACCCCTGGATGCATATTCATTTATTTATTTTGAATATTTTTTTTACATCTTTACTTCTTTAATTTAGTCGTTGTCAATTCTCCTCATGTTTATAGTCCCTGTCACTGCCTGTCACTGCCAACTCCTACTATTAGTCTTGGGAAGGGTGTAGACAATCACAATAGGCAGTTTAAGCAGCCCATTTCTACAACCGTGACGCGAGGCAGGACTACGTCTGCTATGACGTAATCACTGTAGCAGTCAAAATCGTTAAGAAAACAGCCGTCGGAGAAGGGGTCCCACCCCTTTAACTGAACTCTTTGATTCCCATGGCGACGCGTATACGCAACAGACGTTCTAGCCACTACGTGTGAAGGGAGCCTCTGACGTTATAGAGATGGCCGCGGCAGGTTTATCTATCGAGCGCTGATCATTTCCGTTTGCCGTTGTCATCTGCCGTAGCCGCCAAAAGCTTAAAGTCTCTATTGTCTACATGACGGATCATACTTCCCACCTGTGAACACAGCCAACTGTAACAACTTAATTTCCTACTGTGGAATTAATCAAATGCAATCTCCTTTCATACCTGTTCTAGGTTGCTGTGTCTATGAGAAGCCAAGACAGTTCGGGCAGTCTTCTTCTGAAAGCGAGGGGGATGATGACGACGAGGGGTGTGGAAGTGCACACTGCATTTTGGGGCACAGCAGAGGAGGGCATGTAGTCCATGGACAAAGGGGAGGTGGTGGGACAACAGTGCCCCCAAACTCTGGAGGATCAGCTGCCCACTAATATTCACTGCTAGCATATACTGGGGTCAAGGGATTTCTCTTGATGACAACACATTGCAAAACTACACTCACTCTTTGTTTAATTCCGTCACTGAGGTCCTGGGAGGCAGGCCTAAAAGATAAAGAGGAGCTGTGAAAAGTTTTGGACAGAGAGGGCACAGAAAAAAGGCACTATTTGGCAATATATTACATTTCTTCTTTTTAGCAATGTGGCAGAGTATATTGTACATAATACACCAGTTTAACTTCTCTTTTTTATGATTATCGTATTTATTTGTCTGTCTTAATGCTTGATTTGGTAATACTTGACATGCAGTTGGCTATTATCTGTGTAGTAATATTACAATTGCAAGATGCTTGTGTAAGCATTGAGTTTTTATTATGTTCATTTATATATATATATATATATATATATATATATATAAAAGAAATAACATACATCCCTTTTTATTGATATAGGGTGACCGTTTCAAACATGCATTTTCATGCAGGGTAGGCGCATGATCATGCACGCAGTTGTGCACGTTAATGCACGTGGCATCAATTAGTGCAATTATATTATTACTACACAGTCAGTTGGGAACCTAAATATAATCTGCTATTCTGAATGTATCAAGGTATATAGCCCTGTTACCAATCAGTTTCAGTGGGCTAAAGCGGCACTGTTATTTCTGCCCTCCCTAAAACGTCAGCATAACTGTACTAACCAATTGTTAGTTGTGTTATCACTTTGCTGTATCGATTGATTTCAGAATGACTGCACCTTTAGTCTTACTTTCTTTTGACAGGGATGGTTTTGTTTGGAAAAGTAACAGATTATAAGGTTGATACACTTTTCTTTTTAAACAAAAAAATAAAACACCAAATCCAACATCCTAGACAATCGTAAAAGGTTCTAAATACAAATCACAGATTCTGTCAAGGAATTTATGGCCATCATATATTGATCAAATTCTTTTCAGGAACTTCAATCATAATAGAAATCATATTCTCATCTAGACATTTTTTGTTTCCGTGTGTTGGCTTGAGTGAATTTGCATAGGAAAGAAGGGAAGCTACCGTATTGAGCGTGAAGATGAGTATAGGGGAAGAAAAGAGTTGTCAAAATGATTAATTAATGAAGCTAGTGCGGGAGAATGAGAACAATCCTTTTTGTAAGTGTATTCATTTACTTCGCTCCAACAGATAATGCACCTAAGTATTACTATTCAAATCAGCTGCATGTCAGTTATGAAAAGCTGCAATTAAATCGAGACTAAGGCTTTCTATCATACTCAAAGCCCATGGGTATTGTGCTTTTACTGCTGTGCTCTCTGCAGAGACTCAAGTGTGAGGTGAGATGAATAAATAAACGTCACTCTTTGGTGTTAGGTACATTCCTTACTTCGTTGTACATATGTAACTGGCTAAAACTATGTGGCATTCACTTGACTATAGAAGTTGAAGGTGCATGATTGCTGGTTCAGGCTTTGTATTTGTGAGTGTCTCATGACCAAGTATCACACTATCAGTATAGTGTCATCTTTTCAAATAGCACCAACAACTCGTGTTCCATGTGTATAACAACGCTGTGGACTACACAAAGTCCATTCACATGCCACCAGTTTCTTTTTTTTACAACAACACACGTTACGTATGTACATTGTTTTCGTACTGGTAATGCACCTTTCTGTATATACTACAAAGCATATGAGAGCAGATTTAATGTGAATAAAACTTTTGAACTGTGATCACTCTTATAAAATGTGACTTGTGGGAATTAGGGGAGGGGCTGTTTTGACAAAACGGTTACTGGATGAAAAAACATTGGTCAAGTCATTATCCACTCATAAACCAAATCCCAAGTCGGACTACCTAGCATTACCAGAAGGCCAAGATGGTGGTGGAAACCATCATGATGGACGTACAACCCTTCGCTTTATGTCAAATAGCTAAATGTATTGACCATTTTCACCAAATGCCTGTGATGCAGAACAGGGATAAAAGGGTGGGTGGGTAAAAATAAGGGTTAAATGGCTACATTAGGGTCCCTGGCTGGCAGTAAGTTTATTCTTGCTACTCGAAACAGCTCCTGCCACATGCATCTGCCCTTTGACAAGAGAGATTGCCATTCCTTGAATGACAAATGGAAGGAAAGAGCAGGTGTTCTTTCCATCAAAGGTCACAGGCCAAGGTGCAGACATTTGTCTTGTGTAGCACACAAGTGTGTGGGTTATAAATAGATGTAAAAACAAAGTACTTTAGTGTAGAATTTGGAGAAATAGTCATAAATTCCAGAAAAACAAATGCCACAGCTTTATTTACCCAGTGGAACTATTTTCAGCTCAGTGTACAGTGAAGGGTTCACAACAGCCATTAATACATTGACAGTTACAGGTCTGGGCTCCTTTCCCTGCAGATATATATTCTCTTCACCTGTGCACAAATAAACCATTGATGTATTGTAGCGGTGGTCTTTCATCCAACAGCATTGAAGGCTCGTTTTAAGAATCAGATCTAGCCATTTGCTAAAGTGATCCAGCACTTATTGCACTAATCGTAACTCATTACAAAAATAGCTTTCTTTACAAGAGGTTATCGTCTGTTAAGACCAAGCGGTAAAAGCTCAACACGAGCATAAAGGAGTAAAAGGCAAAAGTAAAATGTAGATAATATTGTAACAGATCTTCACGACCCATTATCAATATGTTTGTGTGGTTAGCCTTATAAAAATACTAGACTTATATAAATACAATGACCTACTTTTGAAATTTCTTAAAATATCTGATGCCGGTATTAAGGATATTCAAAAGCATAATGTCTATGAAGACATAAGTTGGACATGCTGTGGAGTGGAGCCTGGAAACGCTTATCTTGGAGTTATGCTTGGCATCATGAGGTTCACTGTAGCCAACATTGAAATGTACTGTGCAAAACGTGCTACTGGGCTATAAGACCAATCAATCATAGTTAGGTAACATTTACAGTATAGTCTTATAATGTGTGCCTCTGCAAATGTGATCGGAATATGATATGACAAGGCAGAAATGTGTAACATTTACACACAATATACATTAGCAAGACAGTGAAAAACTATCATTGCAGAAAAGACAACAGGCTATATACTTAAAACATTAAAACATGCTGGTACAGATGACAAGGCAAATTGAGAACATAATCAGAAACTGCTGGTATTATTCTGAGTGGATATTCAAACTATCCAAACAAACATCAAACACAAGGGACATTGATATTGCCATGTTCTCTATGCCTTGATATGTGATGAATGTTTTAATTTTGAATATTAAAAAATCTCAGATTTTCCTTTTATAAAGGTCAGTAAGGAACGTTTTCAAAAGGCAGAGCAATAGTGTTGAACATTAAGAAAAATAAGTAGCCTATTACTTAGTGTATAGTGAATGTGCAATGCAATGGCTAATCTCCATTGTAAGTCTGTCCTGCAGGACTAGGTTTGTGGTTTGATCCGACTTGGATCTTCTTTGCATTGAAGACTGAGTTGTTTTCTGCACAAACCTTTTGCAGGCATTCGTAGACCGGTGATCAGCAACTAAATTAAGCTGCCTGTGGAAACAGAAACATCCTTAATAATAAAGCACCAAACATTTCAAAATACAATATACACTGCATTCTAGATCTTTTATTTTGCATTACTTCTAATAGCAGAAAGCAAATGCAGTTGTGGCAGATTTCAAAGATATATAGAATAAATGTGTGATTCTACACTCTCTTACTTCCCATGCCTTTCAATTATGATTACATACAGCACAGAAGATGTTTTATAAGTTTTGTCAGTGGAAGTTGGTTTCACAGTTCACACCACTTGGAGAATGTCACAGTTCAAATACTTTATCTCTGGTTGCAAAACTAAAAGTAACACCGAGCTGTGCTCGCTGGCTTGTTCTGCTCACTGAGAGCAAGGAATGTGATTCTTACAGGAAGTTCTTATATCGTTTAATCATTTTCTCTAAACCAGGACAACAGTGATCAGTCCACATTCTTGTTAACTTGCTGGGAAATGACATCAACTTACCCTAAACTCCACCTTCAATTCAGGGCTTAATCTTGTCCGCTGTAGACATGTGCTTCTCCTTGTTCCCCATTATCCTTAATTCTTTCCCCTTCCAGGGCCTCATCCTCCTTTTCCTCCTTCTCGTCCTCCTCCCCTCCCAGAAGCACACTCTGCCGCACACTGACAGAGATCACCAACATCTGTATGATGCCGTAGATCAGAGCAACCAGTGGAAGATACTCCTGGATCAACCACAGCAACCCTGCCATCCCAACAGTGGACACGAAAAACATGGCCATCCCATGCAACCACAGCCGCATGGCTCCTTGGACCCCCAAAACCTCTAGAATGAGCTTCGAGGGCGGCGATACAGTCCAGAGGAACCCCACCACGACCAGGTCAAACAAGTGGCGGAGTAAGTTGAAGCAGATCTCGTAGTGCTCTGGTAAAATGTCCCCCTTCCAGCTGCGAGCCAAGAGCTGAAAGGTAGACGAAAATGGAGAGGAACCAGGCGTGGGTGATGGTGGCGGGGTTCCATAGTCTGAAAAGTCCCCATCATTTTCAGTGTCCCAGGTGCTTTGGTTCCAACTGGCACATTTCCTTTGCCTCAGCTCGTAGGATTCTGTTTTGCTCGGCCAAAAAGTATACGAGGAAGGAAGAATCTTATTCCACCATCTGGGAGCATATTCTGCTTTCGGCTCAGCCCCCTGTTTCCCAGCACCGAGGTCTTCGATTTCCATGGGTTGCAGTTTCTCCTCTGCCTCCCAAAACTCCTCAACCAGTTTTGTTTGGTCACTTTGGACACTTTTGTGGCCGCCCCAAACCCAGGATGTTAACACCCTGAAGCCCCAGCCACCTGTTTTTTGGCCCTCGTCTGTCACAGTCTCCACAGGGGCATTCACAGAACTGCTCCCAGACCCCAGCCAGGGGCGGTATGAGAGAGCTGGGCGCACCCACCCCCAAACTCTGCCTACTACAGCTGACATGTTTTTCCTGTGGTCTTGTTTCAGCTTATTTCTGTCTGTACAAAATCTACAGATGTGTAATTACATGTATGCTGGTGTGAGTGAGCAGTAGACTGTTGAGTGAGTTGGAAACCAGCCTTCAATGACTTCACTTAAAAACCTGGAGGAGATTGCAATGACTTCAGTTTTAAGATGGCAAATGCTTCAGGGGAGTAGAGCCACAGGCCAGGGACAGACACACCTCTGGGTGTGTGTTTACAATACAGATCAACTGAACAAATAAGTCAGGTGCCCTACCAAAAAATACCAACGCCCCAAATTTCTAGCAGGTCTACATGCCTCTCCGTGGAAAAATCGAAACTCTGATTTCCCTATCAGTGATTCAGTTCAAATCTATGAAAACATGTTCCGGTTAAACAATGGACTGTCACATAGCCACAACTTTAGGTTTGGGTTCCAATACAGCTAGCTAGTTGAAAGTTCTCCATAGAAAAGTGAGAAAATAGTGTTTTTCCCATTTGGAATGTCCCGTTCCAGAACGTGTTTTTCCAGAGTGGCCCTCCTCGTACCTGACAAGGAAAAACAAAACAGCATTTGTATTTATTTCCTCATCATGCTATTTCCATCATCCATTGTAGTAGAAGATGATCCGCTAACATTAGCTATTATTTGTATTGTCTTTGTCTGCCAACTAGCAGGTAAAAGCTTTAGCGAGCACCAACTAGCTCCAAGCTACTTAATAACACATGTAATATATCTATTCGTGTAAACTAGCTTAATAATGCTACGTTAAGGTCGTTTCTTGCTAATTACATGGACAATTATCATATTAGAAATGTACATGTAGCCAAGTGTATCTTACCTTGGGCTCAGGCTAACAATGATCCGTGCTAGCCGAACGTAGATCAGATAAGATAGTCCAAAATGATCTAACGCCTAATGTCCAACTTCAGACAACAGCGGTAAAGCATCGCGTCTCTAAAATGCCATCCGGCGTCTTCTTTCCCATACATGTGCAAAAATATATCGGCCACGTTGACAAAGCAAGCAGAGGAAAAGTTGTTCCCTTAGTTCCAACACTGGAAACGAGTACAGTACAGGTCAGGAGAACGAGAAGAACGGGATGGTTGGACTGTTACACCGAAATCGGCAACCCATCGAATTATGTGACCAGTGGTATGTTAAGCGTCAGTAGAAATGTAATATATATAAAATATATCATTCATGTGTACGTTTGTTAATCGTCAGTAGAAATATATAGAATTGCCTGACATAACATGTCAGACTCATGTATAAGTTTTGGTTCGGCTCTTCTGCTTTCAAAAACAGTAACCTCTGCTGGAGAAACTTACTTTAATGGGTCGCCAATTTAGGTGTAACACCGGAAATAAAGATTGGGAATTTTTGGAGGAGTTATCCAAGTTTCAAATCCAAGCTCCCATAACAAAACCCAGCAGCCTTCTGTTTATCCAGACTTTACTATGGGGAAAAAAAATATATAGGCCTACATATCTTGAATTGTTTGCATTTCCAAAGCAATTCATTTCACATAACATTTAGTGTGATTGCCATTTGGTACCATAAGAACCAATTGACACCCATTAGCTTCATTACAACAAGTAGATGTGGATACAAGAACCATAACCCATATTTTGACATTAGCTTTATTAACAGTTTGCAAAGAGTACAGAGGTACAGTCAGTTGTACAATATGCTAAGGAGAACAGCCCTGCCTGAGGACTCTTTTCCATTGTGGTCACTCCTTGTATTCGATTCAAAGACATACAAATTATACTAGGCAAATAGAACCAAATGAGGGTCCATCTGTAATTACAGATGTTTTGAAATTAAAACATCACTGGTCCAGAACACAACAGCCCCAACTGTGTCAGGGTTCATCGAGGGGTTCTAAATGGTTTATTACAGTCTGTAACATTCCTGTGCAAATTGAACCAAATGAGGGTCTATTCGGTTAGGAACATAGAGCCCCAACTGCGTCAATACCAAGTTGTAGTTCCTATAAAAGAAAGGAAGGCATCATCAGCACAATGAGTCAATAACAGTGCGATGTGTAATTCACAGCTCACACTGAGTAAGCTTCAGTTAGGAATCAGTAGAACCGTACAACTGAAGAACACAGGTCAGAGACGTCACTACTTGCAGCAGTAGCCCTGTGACTACAAGTACATAGCTACTTACACATGCTAAACATTAAGGTGGTGGGTCTGTGAGACAATAGATTGGCCATCCAATTGCCAGGTAATGACAGGTTATGTGGTCAGTGCACTGTGAAGTAATCTTCATTTTATTCAGAGACTCTAGTCAATGAATCGTCATCATTCCACATAACTGCACAGAACTTGAGGAATTGTTGGAAAATGCTAGATAGCTGTCTTGTCCCTACATTTAAAGGCTGCAGTCTGACAATATTTGTACATCAAATTACGCTGCAAGCTTTTAAGTTACCAGGCTAGTATACATTTTAACATGACATTGTAATCTGAGCAACTTTTGTAGTATGCTCTTCAGTGCAGTGAGAACGTCATTGCTATCAGACTAGAAGCAAATATAGCAAAGTGTAGTTTATATTCAAGAAATCATAATACCAACCTGTAACATACACTGGGATTTTATCAAGACATCAGCACAGCCAGACTCGCCAACATGCCTGAAAAGTTACAGAACATCCCATTACAAATCTGGCATAGTTTTTATAGATAACACAGGTGGAATTCACTGTCTCAGTGCGCTGCGAGTAAACTTCATTAGAAATCAGGAACCGAAAACTGAATCATCATCGACAGGTCAGAAATGTAACTACATACAACAGTAACCCCAAGACAATGCATTCATTTAGACACTTACACATGCTTAACATGAAGGTGGTTCCAAGGTGGGGTGTCTGTGAGATGGGTTGCTGAAAGAGGGAAAATAGCCGTTAGATTAGAACCATCCAAATGCCAAGCAATGGGTAATATACAGGTGTGTGGTCAGTGCACTGTGAAGTAATCTTCATGTTTTTTACTCGGAGACTCTAGTCAATGAATCATCATTCCACAACAGTACAAAGAAAAAAAGGAATTGGATAATACTTACTGACTGCAGCATTGAAAAATATGAGTCCTCCACCTTACTATCCACACCTAGAATACAATTTAACAGCCATGCTTTAGCATGAAATATAATGCTTAAATAGCTTGACTGGTACTGTATGCTTCATCAGTTCAGTGTCATCGTCATGTTGTTAAAAAGAAGCAATCCATTATCAGAGACTCTTTGGAATGTATCAGTCATCATCGAAGCCTAAGAGTTGATTGGATTTAACAAATCTGAAGTACCAACCTGTCCAATTTTCTGGGATTTTATGAGTGTATCCAGCACAGCCAGACTCGCCAACATGCCTGAAAAGTTACAGAACATCCCATTACAAATCCAGCATTGTTTTTATAGATAAGTGAATTGTGGAATTCACTTGTCTCAGTGCGCTGCGAGTAAACTTCATTAGAAGTCAGGAACCGAAAACTGAATCATCATTGACAGGTTGTCACGACAACCAACAGTATTCAAGACAAGTCATTCATTTAGCCACTTACACATGCTCAACATGAAGGTGGTATAAGGTGGCATGTCCGTGAGATGGATTGCTGAAAGAGGGAAAATAGCTGTTAGATTAGAACCATCCAAATGCCGAGCAATGGGTAATATACCTGTAGGTGTGTGGTCAGTGCACTGTGAAGTAATCTTCATGTTTTACTCTGAGACTCTAGTCAATGAATCATCATCCCACATAACCTTACAGAGAAAAGGAATTACAATACTTACTAGATAACTGCAGCATTGAAATATAGAGTCCTCAACTTTACAATCCACACCTAGAATAAGAAAATAAATAAACAGACATGCTTTAGCATGTGATGCTCAACTAGCTTGCGTAGTACTGGGAGTACGCTTCCTCAGTTCAGTGTCATCTTCATATTGTTAAAAAGAAGCAATCCATAATCAGAGACTCTTTGGAATGTATCGGTCATCATCGAAGCTCAAAGGTTGATTGGATTTACAAAATCTGAAGTACCAACCTGTCCAATTTTCTGGGATTTTATCAAAGTATCCAGCACTGCCAGACTCGCCAACATGCCTGAAAAGTTACAGAACATCCCATTACAAATCCAGCATTGTTTTAATAGACAACACAGGTGGAATTTGCTTGTCTCAGTGCGCTGCGAGTAAACTTCATTAGAAATCAGGAACCGAAAACTGAATCATCATAGACAGGTCAGTAAAGTCACTACATACAACAGTAGCCCCAAGACAATACATTCATTTAGACACTTACACATGCTTAACATGAAGGTGGTTCCAAGGTGGCGTGTTCGTGAGATGGGTTGCTGAAAGGGAAAATAACCATTTAGAACCATCCAAATGCCAAACAATGGGTAATATCATGACAGGTGTGGTCAGTGCACTGTGAAGTAATCTCTCATGCTTTTGCTCAGAGACTCTAGTCTAATGAATCATCATCCCACATAACATGCAGAGAACAGAGGAACAGTTGGAAAACACTTACTAGATAACTTCAGGGAAATATAGGGCCTCAACTCCCTGCCAGCTTACCATCCAAACCTAGAATATGAGAAATAAGATTTAAAAATATATATATTTTAAATGCAATCTTGTACTTCTGTATGATGCAATTCACGGCTCGCACTGCGAATAAGCTTCAGTTAGGAATCATTAGTAGAACCGAACAAATGACTCACACAGGTCAGATGTCACTACTTAACTTGAAACAGTAGCCCTGAGACAATGCAAGCACATAGCTACTTACACATGCTAAACATTAAAGGGCCACTTCACCTCTGGGACAACCCTATCTTATTTTATATGTACTGGTGATGCGTTTTGCATCATCCAGTGATGCGTTTTGCATCATATGATGCAAAATGCATCACTAGCACATGCTGAATACTAAAATATCTCAAAAAACAGACTGAATACATAAAATAACTCAGGATTGTGTTGATCGTGTCCCAAACAACAATAAAATAAGATAGGGTTGTCCCAGGGGTGAAGGGCCCTTTAAGGTGGTGTGTCTGACTGAGACTGACAATATATTATATTAGAGCCATGATCCAATAGGCCAAGCAATGGGTATGAGTACAGGTTATGTGGTCAGTGCACTGTGAAGTAATCTCTTCATGCTTTTATTCAGAGACTCTAGTCTATGAATCATCATCCCACATAATAGTACAAAGAAAAGGAATTAAACTACTAGATAGCTGCAGTAACTAGATTGCCCTTTTGCCTTCGGAAATGTATCATTCATAGAAGCCTATGGATAGAATTACGAAATCTTTACCAACCTTTTTTCAGGGATTTCCATATAGAAGCACCAATCACGGACAGCCATGTGAGCCAACATGCCTGAAAGTACAGGAACATTCCGATTAGACCCATTGAAAACAACCGATGCAGTGCAACATTCTCGGCCTAGCTACTAGCCACTTACCTCAAATGTAGCTTTGCCCTTGTCGCCACGCCCGGACGTTCCAACTTTCAGATGAATTAAGTGGACCGAGACTCGGTTAACTACAGCCATGCACTCAGTTAAACCAGGACACAAACAGAGTCTTTCCATCATGTGCTCAAGTTTCTTCGCCACGTGTCTGCCATGCCTTGCAGGAGAACTGCAAGTAGGCCTAGTAGGTATTCTGCTCTGCGGACTGCATTGCGACTAGTTTCCTGTACAACATAAATAGATTCCCTACGTCACCTCGGTAGAAACAAGTTGAAACTTAACCGTGCCATTCAATATGCTCTTGGTGAACATAGTTAAACTCTTGCCACTCAGTATAAGCTAAGCTAACGCTATGGGTCGTTCGCCACGTCTGAACATGAAAGACTCTACGACAGCGCGCATGCTGGCTTTATATGGTGGGTCCTCCGTCGCGATATGGGTGTTTCTCTTAGTGCCTTTCGATATATTGTCAAATAAAATGTAGATTTTTTTTATACGGTTCTACTGCTTCAACCTGCTTTTACAATTTTACTTGTTATAATCTGTTAATATTGTGATCCCCTCCGTGGCTCCGTCAATTAATAAACAAAATAATAATGCGGCCCTTCTCTCTGCATTGCGGGTGCGTGGGTTTTATATATTTACAATAATGAAAGGGACTGCTTATCGATGCACCAACGTTTATTGAACTGTTAAATGTGGAAATGTAATTATTTTTTATCATTATTATCAACAACTCACACAGCACTGTGAGCTTGTAGACCAAAGTATAAATCAGACGCAACTGTGGTTTTCGCCAGTAGGTGGCATAGTTTGTCTTATTATATTTTAAGCCAATCCATCGCCACGCCTCCTGTGGTTGCCATGTTGGAGAGTTAAGTTGGATTGAAGCACAAGGGTTTTATAAACCCATATTGGGGGATATTACAACCTGTATCTGGCGCCTCCACATCCCACACAATGTATTATTCTTACGTCACCCAGGGTCAGGTACACGAAGTGAAGATGGCGACCGCCTACGAGAGATATAATTTGTAAGTACTGCGAAATGAGTTGCCATTAGCCAGCATATCTATCTTTACAGCTGTATCTAATCCGATCCATGCCTCACGACGTGTTACATTTGCAGACACCGAGGTGTGTTGTGTGATCTGTGATCGCGTGCTGCTGGTGGTCAGAAAGTCGGTGTCTGACACATCATCCGACTGAAGTTGTACGTACGTCTGTCAGGCTGACAGCTCCAGGAAGACAGATGCCCACCCTTATAGATTGCACCATATCATTGGATCTTGTACATTTGTTTTTAAAGCCAAAGCATGATATGGTACCGTGCTGTGAGTGTGTATTATTTGGAGTATGGGGGCGACCAGGTGGCATTATGCAATAGCATCATTGATATTCTCCTAATATTCTAGCCTTATTATAATCCCCCATGGTGCCCCTCCTCAGGTGATTTGGCTTTGTCAGCAAGTGATGTTAAGTGTTAACGTGGGGTGACTGGTTATCTAGCTCGGCCTGTTTGGCAGGAGGGTGTGGAGCTGGAATACATGAATGCTGCCATACCCAGCACTTGTCAGATCACACACTTGTACAAACTGTGAGACATCACTATGCTATGCTCTGAATCATGGTTTGACACCTTGATTCATTCACAGATATGATGTGTTTGAACATGTGGCTCTAATGTCTAAGGTCTGGACTGGCCTCTGGTGTGTGAACTTGGACTTATTTAATGTTGTCACTGCACGCTGATATGTCGTCATGAGTGTGTTTTGAAAGGTTTTGCTTATTTGGAACCCAACAAAGGACTGTTTTGTGTCGCTCTGGGTTGCTTCTTCTCATACATACATCTACAAGCCAGGTCACTTTATAGTATTTCTCTATACTGTGTCCCATACTACAAACTGTAGTTTGGAGTACACATTTTTAAAGCACAACTTGTCCATACAGTGGCTCAATAAAACACGAGAGATTGAAGGGTTCAATTTAATGGTTTAGTTCAGTCATTCATTCCGTACAGTATTCTACCATGCAAAGAATGCAAAGCTCAGCTTATCTCTTATTCAACGGCTACTTGCTGAAGTTGCTGCAATGTCCAGACTCCCAGGCATTGAAAACTCATATAGGATTGTCTTGCCGCAGTAGATCCACTATGGGACAAGTGTTCATTAAACGCCAATAGCTGTACTTACTGAGTACTTACATGACTATCTTTTGACAATGGGAACATACTTTTGCAATAGTTTCCTCTTCCATCTTGGATATGGCTTGGCTAGTTGGCTTTAGTGTTTTATATACCCGCCCTGACATGAATTACAGGGTTATTACTGTCACTGTCATGTGCTAGTTAAGTTAGTTTTTCCTTCTGAGCCTCATCTGTAATAGGGCTGAAACAGCGAATCGATTTAATCAATTATAAAAAATAAAAGGTAATTTAATTGTGAAAATAGCAGATATTCAAGCTCGACATCTTAGATTACTTCTATGCAGTTGATGTATTGATGTTGATGTATTAAGGTAATATTACATTGATTAACTATTGTAAATACTCTGGATTAAGAGTGTCTGCTAAATGTCTAAATTGTAATTGTAAATTGACACGTTGAGAGCTTGTACTGTATACAGTAGATCTGCTGTTTTCACTATTTTTGCACGATGACACCATTGTGCAATGAAGCATAAAAAATAATGGGTAAGTGGTTAATCGAATTGTTTATATATTATAAAAAATAAGAAAAAACTAAAAACACACTTATCGATTAATTGAAAAAGGAATCAATAGAATAATCATTAAGAAATAATTGATAGGTGCAGCCCTAATCTGTAACATGCAGGTTTTACTATCAAACTGAGAAACAATCAATTTCGAGGTTCAATACAGATTACAGAGGGTCAGAGACAGTTGGATCGATCACTATTCTTAACTGAACCCCTATAAGAAGGCTAGTAAACAACATGTCCCTTGTTCTCTCTCAGGCACACCACCCCAGAGAAGTTCTTCATCGAGGCTTGTGATGAGGGGGCTGACGCTGTCCTGGCCATTGACAGGGTGTCGAATGAGATGACCCTCACAGGTTGAGAAGGCTTGAGATTCATGATTGTGGATACGTTTGCGCTTTAAGCTATTTAGGCCTAGAATTATTGAATGCTTTAACTATTGAAAAATAGCAGATATACAAGCTCACAGCACGATACCAAGTGCTGCGCTGCGAGCTCGTAGATCTGCTATTTTTGAAAAAGTCCTTCACATGCAAAACGTTTGAGAACCACTGACATAGAAACGTGTTTTTCAAAAAACCTTAGAAGGATTCAAAAGACACTTATAGAATCGGGTCAAAATCGGGTCAAAATTCAAATGTTCACGATTTTTCAAAAATAGCAGATCTACAGGCTTGCAGCGCTGCACTCGGTGCCACGCTGTGAGCTTGTAGATCTGCTATTTTTCAATAGTTAAAGCATAAAATAATAATAATACACAATAATGCGTACCCGGTCTAAATGGCTTTAATGGGAATGCTGTTGAAGGACGGCAACATACAGTAGGCCAGTAAGGCCACAGTAGTCATTATTTTCTTTTGCTGGTGTGTTTTTCTTTGCAGTGAAAAAAGATGTTCCACCCTCGGCACTCACCAGGCCCATCTGTGGTGTGATGGGAACCATTCGTCTGGTAGCAGGTAGGTACCATGACACACCGTATTGGCACACACACTGCAGCGCTGTTGTTGCTGTCCTGCTTCAGTTACACTTAAATAACGGAAAAGAAAAACGGAAATACAATGAATAAAAGTGTTTGTAATGATAGTGCATAGAAAAAATAATTGGCAGGTTTGGCAGGTTTATGGATGTTTGCGGTTTACAACTGCGCGTGTGTGTGTGTGTGTGTGTGTGTGTGTGTGTGTGTGTGTGTGTGTGTGTGTGTGTGTGTGTGTTTTTACATTGTTACACGTACAGATGACTGCAGGTTTATTACTGATAGATTAGTTAATGCGACCCTTGCATGCACACAGGAATGTACCTCATTGTCATAACCAAGAAGAGGAATGTGGGCAGCCTCCTTGGCCATGCTGTGTGGAAGGCTGTCGATTTTGACATTATCTCCTATAAGAAGACAGTGCTGCACCTCACAGAGATCCAGGTGACCAATACTAATCCCACCCATTCATTTAAAACCAACAACAACTAACCAGGGTTTTGGTCACTCTAAATGCCCATTTAGCCTGAACACCTACTGTGTTCCATCAGGTGGGATGGAACTTTAGGAAGACGTGTGTGGAACTTTGGCAGAAATGGCAGCTTTAAGAGTTACTGTACCCCCTGAGTGAGAGATGATGCCTTGGCTGTCTGGAATCACACAATGCTATCTAATTTCAGTGGAGCAAGTGGTCTACATTATTAATCAATGCTGCTATTCTAGTAGCGCTAATTGAAATAGCAGCCTTGCCTTGTTGTGACGCTGTACTTCACTATCAACCGCCACTACAGAAATTTTGGGGCATCGTCAGAGATCTGACCTTCTGCTAAACAGTGGACTCTCTTAAAAAATCTCATGAGTAATACAAAGCATATATGGATCCATAAAAAGCGCCCTGTGTTTTTTGCCCTCCCATTTATTGTAACCATAGGGGCTTTGAAAGTAGATTGGTTGTATTAACAGTCAGGGAACAGGCTGCTCAAAGACAACCTCTGATATTGGTAAAAACAGGAAAGCTAAGTGCTGATGAAGCAAGAGTCCTGGAGGCCTTTCCAGGGAACAGAAGGAGTGTTGTGTAGTGTGCAGAGTGGAGAGAGTGCTAAGAGAATGCAACTGCTCTTAACACTAGTAGGCTATGTAATTACTGTCCATTACTGTATATGACGGCGGATGTTATTGACGGGTCTGCTATGGTGAAACTACAATATTCTGAAGATGGACTGCAAAATAGTCGTTTCTTTCTGGCCTCGTAATCAGTTGACAGGCATTTACAGCCAAGTATCCATTAAATGGTCTTGTCTGTGTATCATTTTCTACCTAACAAGCACGAACAGACACACACACACACACACACACGCACACACACACACACACACACACACACACACACACACACACACACACACACACACACACACACACACACACACACACACACACACACTCACACACACACACACACTCACTCACTCACTCACTCACTCACTCACTCACTCACTCACTCACTCACTCACTCACTCTCACTCCTCCCTCCCCCTTTCTCTCATACACACAGAATCCATTGCCACACAGGTATCAAATGCAAGCAGAACCTATTGGAAACCAAAAGTGCATCTCAGCATAAATACTTTGCTTTGTGCATTCATTCAGTGCCATATCATATAGGTTCTATACATTTGGCCAACCCACTGAAAAATCTTACTTCATACCAGGAATTGAGAAAAGAATCAGATGCCCGTAATCACCCCAGAGGTGCTTGTCATTGTGATATAAAGCCCAAAGATATCTGTGCCCAGGATTCACATTCAACTAATGCCTGATGAGCTAAAAGCCTGTCTTTCTCTCCTCCTCTAGACTCAGGAGAATAAGACCTTGCTGTCTATGATTAACAACGTGCTGAACACGGACGGCTTCTACTTCTGCACTGACTATGACCTGACCCACACCCTGCAGAGGCTGGCCAACACCAGCCCTGACTTCCAGGAGATGAGTCTGCTGGAGAGGGTAAGACGTGTGTGTGTGTTTAGGGGTGGGCGATATGGTGATAATTATCGTTGAGACGATACAATGTCTCCACGATACAATGTCTCCACGATACAATGTCTCCACGATACAATGTCTCCACGATACAATGTCTCCACGATATGCCTTTTCAGATGTATCGTATGAGAGAGCCTTGTCAAAAATCCTGTTTAATCGTTAATACAGAGATTCATTGCAGAATTCAATTTAAACATGCATTTTGGTCTAAATCAGTAGTTCTCAGACTTTAAAATGTCAAGGTCTCCACTTAAAGCTATACTGTGTAAGTTGCTCAACTAGTGGTCAGTAGCTCTATAGCAAACCGCGGTCGCGTCCGCGTCTTTCGGCTATTTTCTGCCGCGGACCGGGCCGCACACCCCCGCGTCTGCCTCCTCCTCGCCGAGATCTATCTTTGGAGGGGTCCCTGGTTCCTGTGCGTTCAGGCATTCCGGAGAAACTGACACTTTCACCCGAGTATATGCTGTTGTTTTGTTGAGGCAAGCTACTTCCTGAGAAGTCAGCAAGATGCGCTGTGAATGGCCGGCAGTGTATAACCCTCGCTGTGATTGGCCGGTAGTGTATGATGACGTAATTTTTCCGCGAAAACCGGACCCCGGTCAGGATCATAGAAAACATATAAAGAGAAGGCTTTAGAAGCTGAAAATAACGGAGTGGGTGTTCTAAAACTTTAGCGATTTAACAGTTAGGACAATTTTAAGATTTGTTTTATAAAAAAGTTACATGGTATAACTTTAACTGACAATATACAAATTAAACCAAATGGACGCTTACGGGTTTACATACTTGTAAAGTTCAATTTAGACCTCCCAAAAGGAACCCAGAGAGTCTAGTTTTTGTCAAGTAACTTGAAAAATAACCACAAAAACCAATGTGAAAAAGAATCGTGATACAGCTTGGGAAATATTGTGATATTGTATTTTTCCATATCGCCCACCCCTATGTGTGTGTCTCTCTCAGAGACACACCTGAGCCTGCAGATTGGCTATTTTCACAGAATGTTATTTTCACATGCAGAATGGAGACTGCAGAGTTCATGTGGTTAACGGATCAGATGTGTGACCCAGGTCCCAATTAGAAAATTATCTGTCATCTAAGGGTGACAATGACATTTTAGCCATTCTATTCTTGGCATGTTGTAATAGGTAAACATGCAGTGAAAAATTGTCAAACATTTGCCAAGAATAGCAGATCTACAAGCTTAAAATGTGTCAATCAAAGAGATTGGGTGTAGAGGGGGAAAAGGAGTGGACAAAGTATAAACCCTTCCCTGAGCGGACCCTAGTCAACGAAGTTCATGGGGTTTAAGTAGTAAATGGACACATGTGCTGTACAGAACAAAGACTTACTTAGTTAGCTTGGTGCTGCATTGCACCACCACAGATTCTGAGGTTTCATCATCAGAATAGCCAATAATTCGTGCTCTTTACCTTAACCAGCATTCCTGCTTTTAGCTGCACACCCACACAAACACTGAACTATTCTTTAGTAAGGCACACTGTACTTTTTTTAGTCTACTACACTACAGTCTATTATTGTACAGTAGTTAAACTGGTTTGACTGGGATCAAGGTATTGCAGAACCTTTTGTCATCTGATATCTGCAAAACTATTTACAACTCTTGCCTTTGTTGGCTTATAATGCTTTAAAATGTATATAATTGAGTTGACTTTCTCTTTTTGTATTCTTGCTATTACTTTTATTTTGACCTTGTAAAACCTGAAGCATAAATTATAACGATGATTAAGATTATTACTGCTTGGTGTGTTCAGTACTAGGTGTGAAGGTTCACAGTGAAGATAATTAACTTCTTAAACCCTATATACCGGTACCTTGTTGAACGGTGTCCACCAGGGGTTTACTCTTGGTCCCCAACTTGTTTCCCTCTACACCAAATCAGTTCGCAAAAACTATTTTGACATGCCGGGAATAGAGACACTAGGGCTCATCTATACTTATACTATAATTTTGCGAATGTCTGTCTGTCTGTCTGTCTGTCTGAGTGTCTGTCTGAAACCGCGTTTCTCCTCAGTGGCTGGAGCAATTGATCTGAAATCGCATCACCATCAGCATATGAACACACCTGACATAACTGTGAAGCCCGTTTGTCACTTTCACAAATCGTATGCTGTATAATTGCATTTTTATGGTGTATCTATATCTATTTAGCCTACAGTACCTTTTGTGACCACACATGTTAAGGGAGGGGCGCTGTTGTTCAGGCCATGCACAATCACACACAAACCCACACACACACACACACACACACACACACGGGGGGGGGGGGGGGGGGGAGTGTGTGTGTGCAGGCGGGCAGGCGGGCGGGCGGGCGGGGGGGGGGGGGGTTCTGGCCCTGTTACAGATGTTGTCCAAAATCATGCAGATCGGTACACAGTATCTCTGTAGCCGTTAAATGGAACGGGTATTTCTTACATTGATGCTCCTACATATTAGCATGCAAGCACCAGTTAAAGTTACTTTCCATCCCTCATATACTGTGTGCACAATGCACATCCCATAATCCACACACTGCACATCATTTCGGAGCTCATATCTTTGAACGGGTAAGGGCTAGTGTGATTAACAGGTCAGATGGCTAGTTATGCTTTGTTGATGATGGTTCTACTTCAGTGCATCGTGGGTAAATAAGAGACAAATTTCAGTGTGAACTGACAAAGTACCATATCATATCATATCATATCATATCATATCATATCAATATGCCTAACCATGATTCCTCTACTTTCAGGCAGATCAGAGGTTTGTGTGGAACGGGAACCTCCTGAGAGAGTTGGCTGCACAGCCAGAGGTGACTGATAGAACATCACTTTTGTCTTTCAGACATGGCTTTGTTTTATCACTGATATTAACTGCGTCTTCCTTATCGTTGTTCGCAGCTTCACCGATTTGCACTTCCCGTTGTCCATGGCTGTATCCTTTCCACTCAATGTCTGGTTCTTTTCTGGATTGTCTGGCAGAGCCTTCTACTGTCTGTGTAAGGCTTCATTTATACTTGGTTGCCTTTCTGTGTCATGCACTGAAAATAGGCAAGCTCAAAACACCTCACAGTTTGACGCGTTGTGAGCTTGTAGATCGACTCTTTTCAGTGTGGGGCACCAGTGCACAGCCGAGTATAACGGGGCTTTAAGTGTGTGTGTGTGTGTGTGTGTGTGTGTGTGTGTGTGTGTGTGTGTGTGTGTGTGTGTGTGTGTGTGTGTGTGTGTGTGTGTGTGTGTGTGTGTGTGTGTGTGTGTGTGTGTGTGTGTGTGTGTGTGTGTGTGTGTGTGTGTGTCCAGAGCTAATCTTGCAATCCGCTAGAGGGCCCTGGACCACATTTCTTGTGCACACTTCAAGTTGGCCAATTAGTACCTTCATGCATGTTCTACCACTTACTGTATGTTTTTACATAGATTTTTTTTATATTTGATAAAAAATATGTTTTAATGGATGGAAGTCAATTGGGCTCTGATCAGGTTGAAACCGAGCCCAAATTGGAGTCATGCGTCATAGACGACTGACTTCAAAGACAAATGACGTCGTTGGCTTGCCACTTGAAATCTGAGATCCATATTGAAGCCACACCGTTCCTATGTGGATACCAAGAACCATGTTCAATATATCGTGAGTTACCTGACTGAAATATAATAATTGCACATACATAAAAAATAAAAAAGCCAGTCTGGAGCCGTGTGGAAGTCCATATTCAGGATTTTTTGTGGGACATATAAATTAAGTTCCATAGGCATTGCCCCTTCAGGACCACACTGTAAAAAAAAGACTAGCCATAGACTAGAGTTCATGGACATAGACAGACAGAATGTTGTACTCTGGATGATTCACCCCCATAGGGATTGTCCTTGACTCTTACCCTCCAGTCATTGTGATGAAACCATGCCGGATCAATGGAAAGATCTTTGAATGGATCCTTATATCCAGGAGGAGCTGTTTCCGAGCCGGAGTCCGTTACTATGTCAGAGGTAAGGGAACACTACAGACACAGCAGCCCATTAGTGGGGCACTGACAGCTTTAGATAATGGCGGTGGGAAGAAGTTAATCGCCTTGCTAACCGTGTTTTCTATAGGCATTGATTCAGAGGGTCATGCTGCTAATTTTGTGGAGACTGAGCAGATTGTTCTGTATGAAGGAGCCCGGGCTTCATTTGTACAGGCAAGTGTAAAGTCTAATTTATTTACTCCCTAGCAGGTTCCGTGTCACTTGCCAAAAGGAACAGATGTACGAGCATCTGTTCTTCTAGGCAAGAGACAGTGTTCTGCGACAGGGTATGAATTCATTGTCAGAGCTGTTCAACAATTTCACTGTATTAAAGCAAAGGCCCAGAAACTTCTGATGGTTTTGTTTTGCTCTAACAGACGCGAGGGTCCATGCCATTCTTCTGGTCTCAGAGGCCCAACCTCAAATACAAACCTAAACCTCTAATCAGCTCATCCACCAACCAAGTAAGTTCATGCATATTTTTATATCAGCTCCTCACTATTCAATGAAACGCACCAGTGAGCCTTAAAGTGATGGTAACAATGTACCAATATTTTGAAAATAATTTCTAGATGGATGGTTTCCAAAGGCATTTTGACTCTCAGCTGCTTATCTATGGGAAGCAAACCATTCTCAATCTGGTAAGTTCTACTGTTTATAGCCTGATTTATACTCTGTCGTGATGTTGTCTGGCGAAGACAAGACAATCTAGCTAGTAGATCAGCTTGTGTGCCTTGTTTGTATTGGCCTTGAAGTAAACCATGGAAAATATAAAATGGGATAATTCTTTGACACTGTATGCAGGTCAACCAGAAGGGTTCAGAGAAGCCTCTAGAGAAGGAGTTTGCTAAGATGGTAAATGAAATGGCTAATGGAATGCTCAAGTAAGTTGTCAACCCCGTTTTTCATATTAGTTCAATAGTCATCGGTGGCATCGATTCGTTTTTGACCAATTCATTGCATTTTAAATAGCATTTCGGTAATATTTGCTAATCTATGCATACTATGTCTATAATGCATTACAGTCATAATTAGAATGCATTATAATCTGCTTATAGCACCGTATAACTAGAAAGGTGCAATTCTTTGAGAAATTGTAAGTGTGGTTGCACTGACACAAGTCGCAAGGAATCCGCTGGGAACTGAATTCCGTCTTACCATTTATTATATTATATATCGTAATGTCATGTGAAGCATGACAACAGTGTGTGAAGCGTGACCAAAAGCTTCACCTTTCCGTTGTACAAAAAGCAGGTTCACTTTGCTGGCAAAAACCTCTCAGACCGAGAACAGTGGTGTGTTGCTTATAGAAACCACACTAATTACAGTTGTAAGCATTCATACATACTCATAATGCAATCATAACACGTTATACCTTTACCTCTGTCTTACTACTTTGTAGTTATATACCGTTTGACTTCCACAAAGAGTGCAGTCGTATGAGATGGGATCGCCTCCAGATCTTGGTGGATGCCGTAGCTGCGGCGCAGGATGAATACAGGTAATCAAACTGTATTTATGTAGCACATTGTGCACATTGAAATGCAATACAATGTGAAGTCAATCCCATTTTTAGTTGTTTAACCCTGTCGTCTACCCTAGGCTAGCAAAGTGTGTGGGAGAAACGTGGGTCATGGGCCCCAGGTTAAGAAGTAGTCGAATCAGTTTGTTTTGGGAGGTTTGGAGTTTAGTCTTTAATGGCATTTTGGTGTTGGAGTACCAGGAGGTGCAGGCATAGAGTAACTGAATGAGGGCCCCAGCAAGAGTCCTGAGGGCACTCTTATTGATTAAAGTGGACATTCTGCCCAGGAATCACGTTCTTTGAATCTCTTACCTTTTGTATCACCATTGCTGTATTTATCCAGAATACAGCCTAAATAGGTAGATTACTGTGTCCTCAACTTTGATCTTGAAATCGTTTACATTTATCTCTCTTAGAGAAGGGTCCCAAAAAGAATGGATTCTGTTTTACCAAGGTTTGGGTGTGGCACAGAAATGGCAATTTTTCACTTAACTGCATGCTATTTGCGATGCACTGTGAGCTTGTAGATCAGCTGTTTTCGATCTGTGACGCCTGCTCGCACCCATGAATTTATTTACATCGTTTTTTTTTTTTTTTTTTTACAATATGTTTATTTTCGTTTTTTTCCCTTTTATATACATACAATCAATAACAAAAGAAAAGCACAGACAAAACAAACAAAAACCCCACAAAAAACAAAAACCCCAAAAATACAAAATAATCATCATGACACAGAGCACGCACATCACATGAACATCACGATTCATAAGCCACAAGGCCAGACAAATGAACGTAGAGAGAAAACAAAACAAAGAAACAACAAACAACTACCCCACTCCTGGTTCCTCCATCAGATAGGAAAGGTCGTTTCCCTTAACATACTGAATAAAACTTCCCCATATTTTCTCAAATAGCTCTTGTTTGTTTTTGAGAGTGTATGTAATTCTTTCTAAAGGAAGGCATAAAGATAGTTCCTTAAACCACTGAGCGATGCTAGGTTTCCCTGTCTTTTTCCATGAAAGATTTACATAGTTTTTATTCAGTTTTTGTCTGTGAAAAAAGGTAGTCGTCAAAGTAGTGGTTGTTTCTGTTGACAAAATCAATATTGGGCTAAACGTGTGCATTCACAGCATCTCTTGTGTGCTCATCTCTGCAGCTACTTCATGGTGAACGCAGTGGGAACGACTGTCACCCAGCAGAAGGGAACGTTCCGCAGTAACTGCATGGACTGCCTGGACAGAACCAATGTCATCCAGAGCTTGCTGGCACGCCGCTCACTCCAGTCCCAACTACAGGTGAAATACACACAGATGATGATGATGTGTTAAGCTTCCACCGAGTTGGGGCTGTAATAACATCTATCGTTTGGTCAGTGTATGTCGAATTGTAATGACCGGAACACCATGAAAGTTTCACCAGCCAAAGCTTTTTTTTACATACAATACATAAAAATATAAAGACACTCACATTCACACACATTCACACACATACCACCTGCACATGTCTATTTAAAGTAGTAATATTAATAATAATACATAGTTCCCATGCATTATAATTTACAAAAAATGTCTTTAACCATATATTGTTATTACATTAGGTAGTTATTTCCATGTTATTCATATACGTCTCCCACAGCTGTTCAAAATCCCTCTGTCTACCCCAAACTTTATATGTAAACCTCTCCAGTAGAGTTCATGAGCTCCCTATGCCACATCCTCAATGTTGGGGCTTCAACACTTTTCCAGCATAATGCCACAGCTCTTCTAGCTTGGAGAAGTCCAAAGTCAAAGATTTTACATTTATAGTCCTTGGTGGAGGTCTGCACTTTTTATGGAGTGAACTCTGTAGGGTTCCGAGCTGTTTAGAAGAGGGTCTGTGTCTGTAAATCCAGGGATAATCTCACAAACTAAGCGCATATTACCTTTTTAGAACTTTAATGTTATTCTGAAGTGAGTGAAGGTCGGAATAGCCTGAATCTTTGCCCAAATAGAGAGCTGGCTATCGTCATAATACTGTAGGGATGCAACAGTCAATCGAATAATCGATTGAATCAATAGTCGATCATTTAATGAACTAATCCCTATTTTGGACTTGTCATTATTGGGCAGAAATGTCCAAAAACAAGCTCAAAGGTTTAGAGCATGTGGCTCTGCTATTGTCACTATTTGTGACAATAGCTATTTGTGTATTGTTTTGCGACAAAGAATAAAATGGGGCTAAAGTCGCTAATAGATTTGTTGATTTATAAAATAAAAAATGTATATATGTATATGTATATAAAAAATATAACTTTTTATTATTATTATTTGATTAATCGAAAAAGTACCGGTAATCGTTAGAGTAATCACTAAGAATATAATCGATTGTTGCAGTCCTATAGTATTAAAACCATTATTATAACCTGGGTGTCTTGTTTATATACCGTAATTACACTTCACTCTGATTGTTTTCTAAATGTCCACAGAGGATGGGGGTTCTGAATGTGGGCCAGCGAATTGAAGAACAGGCCGACTTTGAGAAAATCTATAAAAACGGTAAGAAGTTAACAAACCACTTGTTTGATATTTAGCATGACTTGCACTGTGAGTAGTTCTACTGTGAAAACCAAACCTAGTGTTTCTTACCCCTCACTGTTTTCTGTGTGTGCGTGTGTGCTCTCTCTCTAACTAGCATGGGCTGACAATGCTAATGCATGCGCTGTACAGTATGCAGGAACTGGAGCCTTGAAAACAGACTTCACAAGGTACTGAAATGCATCACCACAACACACATACCGCCAGACGAATCATTTGTACCACGCCTAATTGTCATGAAGGTGTCTACGCTATTTACAGCGACCGCCACTGGCATTACATTTTGTATAACACGGTTCTATTGTGAAAATAGCAGATCTACATGCTCACAACGCCTCGCGTTGTGAGCATGTAGATTGGCTATTTTCACAATTTCTGCCTCTAATATTTGACAATTTGGCCAATGTTTAATTTGTCATTTTAGAAGTATTAAAAAGTCTGTAAACTGTCTCTAAAAATGTGTAGATACACTTAAACCTTATGCAGGTGTGTTTACTGTTGAGTGAGAAAACAATGTTGCACATTAAGTAAATAATCTGGGGACCCCCCAAAATAATTTGGGGACCCCCTGGGGGTCCCGACCCACAGGTTGAGAACCACTGACCTAGATAGATAGACAGAGGTTGATCTGATGTCTCATCCATTAGGACGGGGAAGAGGACTCAATGGGGTCTCGTAATGGATGGCTGGAACTCCATGATCCGCTACTACAAGAACAACTTCTCAGATGGCTTCAGACAAGTACGTGAACGGTTTTCACACACGCAGTAGAACATTGGCGTCACTTGTAAAGGTGTCATCATTTTTATTAAGACATCTCCAGAAATCATTATCAAGTGCTAATAACACATACGTGAGATTCATTTAAACTACCTAAACCATTTACCATTATTTACCGGTAGCTGAGCGTAATTCGAAGGCCTCTGCCCTCTATCCTACAGAGTTGTCATTCTTCTTTAAATATCTTGGCTCAAAACAGCAGATCTGCAAGCTCATAACAAGTTGCAGTTCGAAGCATTGTGTGCTTGTAGATCTTCTATTTTGGCTGAATGAATGTGAATGTTTCTCGGCTGATGCCGACAATAAGCCTCTCCGACCGACTTACTTAGTCCCAGAATAAGGCTACTCGGGTTCAAGTGTAACGCAACATTTCTTATTGCAGTCTAAACAAACAGGAAAGATTAAGAGGACAAGTGTAATGAACACGTTGCACATTTTAACTCTTTAAATCATTAAAAATGTTCAACTCCAGATACAGTACTGTTTGGAGCTCCAATTTTACTTTGATCATCACAAAGATAGCACTTATTTGTGGGCTTGAAAATCAGGGAATTGCTATATTGTCCTGGAAGTTACAGATGTAACAGTTTGTGCCTTTCAGATAATTTATGATTTTGGTACGCATTTTGCACAAGATGCTGCTTTAACCGATAAATCTGTGATGGTTTGGCATTTCTGCAAACAAAAAACTATTTCATCACAAGACATATTCTACTCAGAGGATAACATGTGAAAGTGTAATTAAATGCATTTCCTACATGGTTTTCAAAGTAAGACAAAGTTACAAATAACTACACCATTCATTAAAAAAACACCCTAACACCTAAAGAAAATCCTAGCTAACTAAATTTGGAGCAGGCTCCAAATCTTTATTTTGTTGGAGATATATTGGTAAATTATTCCACAGCTCACAACATGTCGCATCGCGAGCTTGTATGGGTATTTCGGTTTTCATTAATACCTTTGTAAGGAAACACAGCCATGCTAAGAACTTTTTGTTTTAATTCCACCTGCCAGCTGACGTTGTCATTTCTTCTAGGATTCCATTGACCTGTTTCTGGGTAACTATGCTTTAGATGAAAGCGACGGGCCGACTCCGCTACGTGTGCAGAAGGACTGGAAATTCCTGGCGGTCAGTATTTATTCAGTGTTAACATTTAGGGCTGCAACTATCGATTATTAGATTATTATTAAGGCTGGGACTTTAACTGATTAATTGCGATTAATTAATTACAGAAAATTAACGCGATTAAAAAATATTACGCATTTTAATCGCACTTAGTTTTTGCACCACAGAACCTTCAGTTTCGGGCATACCGATCATAGCGATGCACCAACCAAGAAGAGACAACAAACGCAAAGGGAGAAGTAGCCGATCAGAGCACTTTGCTTGGCCCAGTGGATGCGAAATTTAGATTTAAAAAACTCACTCGTTGATTCACTCGTACAAAAAAATGTGTTTTACTTGAAAGAAAAAATTCTTCTCAGGTCAAATATCGATGTGCGATTAAAATGCGATTAATTGCGATTAATTAATCACAGAGCCTGTAATTAATTAGATTAAAAATTTTAATCGCATCCCAGCCCTAATTATTATTCATTATTATTATTCATTCAGCTGTGTCCCACAATACTGTCGCACATATAGTTGCACAATAAATCTACAGGCAGCTTGAAGATAGGCTATTTTTGGATACTTTTGGAAATGTCGATTAACAAGTACATTTTTATAATAAATTACACTATTTACATTGTTAGTGTTACTGTGATATGGAGGGCCTGAAACTGTGGATTTCTTTTTTGGCAGGCGAAACTGTTGACAAATAATGAATTACACTTAATTGTACGTCTCTGATCATTTTGATCTTTTTCCCTGTGCAGCTGCCAGCTATTATGGTGGTGGCCTTTTCCATGTGTGTCATCTGCCTTCTCATGGCTGGTAAGACGTCATCTTCTGTGTCCCTGAATCTTAACTCACATACTTTAGGGTGAAATGATTAATTGATCGACAGAAGTTCAATTTAATTTGATTTTACTTTAATCAAATAACCTGTTCAGTGGTGTATAGTGTGAAAATGTCTAATATCTGCTATGTACAACTCACTGGTTGTCATATTATGAAATTATACATCAGGTTTTTTGATTTTACATCACAACATTTTAAGATCTGAAGTCAGTTCAGTTCCCGGCGGTAGTGCCAGTGTTCACGGGTGAGAAGCCAAGTGAGTGATCATGTAACTTCACTAGCCTATTAATCTGTTGATTATCTTTTAAATTATTCAATTGTGGCAGCAAGGAGGGGATGGGGGAAATGGCATAATCCTCTGAATGCATTAACGTTCTTCTGGTTAGACTCCTCACTGTCGGGCCAAAGATAATAAATGTCTGTTTGCGTTCAGATAATATGTGATGAGTATTTTTACTATAGTTTCTAACTTTTTACCCAGTTATGTTTCTTATTCTATGTATGTTTGTGAAACTGCTCATTAACGGACTTCTACCAAACCGACAAGAATAATGCTGAGATGGTCTCTCAGAGTGCAATATGTTTCATTATAAAGGACCAAAAAGCATGGCATTGTACGGAATGGAACAGGATGCAGGCACTCTAATACAATGTGGTTGCTAGGGGCTGTTGCTAAGGGGGTGGAGGAAGGACCAAGGGTACGCAGCCTCAGTCAGACAGGTTAACGATGACAGGATGTAGGATTGACACTCTCACCCGCTAATATTAAACTCGTCTTGAGAAATTAAAGAAGTTAAATTCTCAGGGTACAAGGAACAACTAAAGGACAAATTTGTTTTTTTACAACAAGGGTTCATATTTTAGATTGTAATTAGAGAAAAGAAAAAGTCAGTGTTAAAATGTTTTCATTCGCTTCGTTCTATTGTTTTATCGCGTTTACCGTGCTAAAATGTGGGGCATGCGTATGCATGGGAGCATGCGTACAAGTGGCTAAATATGTATTTTTAGACACAATAAGCCAGCAGTTTCTTTATTGCTATTTACAGTAACACTTCTATCCCCCATAAGTCACGCGTGCGTGCGTGCGTGCGTGCGTGCGTGCGTGCGTGCGTGTGTTATGCGGTCTTGGACACTGATGTCTGTCTCTCTGCCAGGCGACACCTGGACAGAAACCCTGGCGTACATCCTGTTCTGGGGCCTGGCGGGTGCAGTCACAGCTGCCATCATCATGTTCTACGGCCGGGACTTTGTGGACGCCCCCAAGCTGGTCCAGAAGGAGAAGATGGATTGAGCCTGTGCAGCCATGCTCGTCTGAGGAGCCGCTCTCGGACCAGGCAGACTCGTATACCTCCATTCTGCTCTTCCTCCTCCTGTCTGCTGCAGGCCTGGACTCTGTACTGATTTCTGTTTCGATTTTCTAATCTGCAACGGTTCTTTTCTTCCTTAATGCAAGAGATTACATACCATCTCCTCAGAACACTTCTCCCTCTGTACTGGAGTCAGCCCTCCGTCACATGGTCCACATTTTACTTCTTCATGTACATTTTATGGACCTTATCTCAATACGGATGTTTGTTTGTGTGTGTGGTGGTGGAGAGGGTTTCCAGCAATCTGTGTTGCCGGTTTGCAGCCACTAGAGGGCACAATTTAATTACAGTGGATCTTTGATAGCACTTTAGTGATGGCTTCAGCATTTGTGGGATTCCACAGTTGTGCACTTTAGTGCATTACTGCTAATTTCTCCAGATATTTGTTTACTGTTGTTTGAAGTAAGATGTGAAGCATATTTTAAGGGGGATTTCCTAGGCACTGGCTAGATTCTGGTCAATATTGAAAGTTGAAACTTCTTATAGATCTTACACTTAAGTCCAAATTGGTAAAGGTAATAGGGCCATAGATATTGACATTTTAAAGGAGTCTCTCGCTTTTATGTGCACATACTGAAACACATTGGAGCTTTCCCGAAATGGCCAGGAAAGCAATCTATATGCACACGAACAAGTTGTCATCTTGAATGTAACAAGCCTTACAGAACTTGTAATTAAATTAGTCCAAATGTATGTCTAATTTAATCGGCTCATGTAGAGGCAAAAGTCTTCCTAATAACCTCATCACGGAAAGTATCTATGATAGCTATCTTTTTGTAAGGGCTTTATGGTAGTCTCTTGGTGTCTCTGTTTCGCACTTTTAGAAACCATGAAATGAGTTTCCTGCATACAGTACTGTATGGAATGCTGGTTGGTGATGAGAGCTTTACATTTCCATTTGATTGGGAGTCATGGACCAGTTGTCTTTTATTCTGTCATTCTGCTATGAAGTGGTTCTCAAAGTGGGGTGCAGGGACCCTCAGGGTTCCTTGGGGCAGGGGTTTTCAAAGTGGGTGACGGGGCACCCTGGGGTGCCGTGACGGCAGTCCAGGGGTGCCGCTTTGGACACTTAAAAAAATATTTAGTATCATTTTAAACTTGGAAGTACAAAGTTATTTTCAATCAGTTCTAACCAAAATGGCTATTATCTCAACGTTTTCCACGCAACATAATCACTAAAATATCGTCACTGCCGGGCAGAAACCTTGTATTTCCAAGTTTCAAATGTGTATGTCTTTTGGTAAAGCAAAGCCCTGCTTCATCATACAAGACGGTCGCACAAAACTACTAGTGAAAACAGCCGATCTACAAGCACACTCGCGAGGCGTTGTGTCCTTGTAGATCTGCTGAGACAAAAAGGTTTGGGAACCCCTGCCTTGGGGGGTTCCAAATGAACTCTTTAACAGGTCTGTAACTCTGGGAGTATATGGATCTGATTCTGGTCACTCTCAGAGTCGTGGGGGTCCTTGAAATTAAAAGGTTTGAGAACCACTGCCATGAACCATCATTCTGTTTCATAATGGCATTCCTAAACAGTCACTAACTGTTTCCTTACTGTCATTGGGATTGTCCATGAATCCATATTAATTTAGTTCTACTGTGCATTTGGATCACTGTGTTAAGGCCCCACCCCATTATTATTGTTTTCATTTCACATTCCATTGCATTCAGATGTCATGTTGTTGGGTATCAATTTAGTCATAGATGATTCGTGAACTTTCAATAAATGATGGAACCATGTTTATCTAGTGGTACTGACACCAAACTAGTTTTTAAAACGTGATAGAAACCGTGATGACCAACTTAATCTGAAGTACTGTGCAGCCGATATATTTGTGTACCTTTTGGTCTTTACATTGTGCGCTTAATGAACTGTGTGAATATGGCATTTTACTTATGATTAAAGTAATTGATGGAAAGGGGTGACCATAATCTGAAAATCAGTGGGAAAAAGAATGCACAGTGCATCAAGTAGTAGTTTTACTTTGAACCTCTTCTGACTTATTGTTTGAACATTGTACTCATTCTCTGACTTATTATTTGAACATTGTACTCATTCTAACAAAGTGGATTGGGTCAGTTTGAGGAATGAAGCAGTTAGGCCCTCAGGACATTACATTACGTGTGTGTCCACCGCTGAAGCACAGGTAATGGCTAAAACCACTTGATGATGAGGTTACCAGACAAGCACTAACATAGATTAACTACACAGCCTGAAGTGTATAATAGTATAATTTAATTCAGTATAATGTAATCAGTATATATATACACCTGTCTTAGTTTTGTTGACACAACAGCATAGTGGATAGGATTTATTCGTTATACAATTTTACCTTCTGCAATTTCTTGATCCAGGTATTTGAGAGCATTATCACATGATTTGTTTGCTGTGGAATGAGTGAATTTAATTGTTTCTCTTCAGCACACACAGATCTCTGATCCCTTGAGATGATTTTATTCAGTGCATTATTTGATTGTCAATAAACTTGAATGAACATAATTGAATGGCCTTTTTATTTGTAAGGTGGTGTCTATCTAGAGCCAGTGAGCCTGACATTAGCTGTGTACAGTAGTCATGGAATATTATTGGGAAAGTGGACAGTCTTGGAATACATTCCTTACTAAGGGTTTTCACCAATGTTTTTGTAAAGGTGTCAAATACATTTCCATTGATTGAATACTTATTGGTCAGAAATGTAAACAGCAAGAGGTACAGTCAGACATTTAGGCTAAAATGTATTTGTACATCACTGATGATAGGTGACGTCCCATGTTGTTCAGCAAACCGCTTCAATCTCCACTGGGAACTGAAGGACATTTCTTTGTGATGATTATTATAGACTTTCCTTCCCTCTCAGGCTATGTGCTAAATTTGTGTATAGGCCCCAATGTGTCAAATATATAGCCTGGCGGGCCATCCCACATACTGCGTTCACTCACTCATTCCTTGGAAGTTGAGTGAACGCAGTATGTGGGATGGCCCCGCCAGGCTATCAAATATATACTGTATGAGAACCAAAATGAAATGAGCTGCTATTAGAAGTTTTACAATACTCTGTGAAACAATGAGAACTGAACACCCTTTGTCAAGTCCCGCCCATTGTCCTGCCCCTCTCCACACCCATTGGTTGCTTTGACTTGGAGGGACATTCAGTGGGACATTCCATCCACTGCCATGTTAATTCAGTTGCTTCATATTGTTATTCTGTGCGCTCAATTCTAATTTCAAACTTTGTTTCAGTCAATTGGAGCTGCTCAGTGGCAGCATAGTGAATCAGCATGTTTTCATGTCTCCAAAAATTATGTTTTAGCTAATTCAACATAAAAAAGGCGGAACCAGGGCGGGACAAGGCAGATAGAGCCTGCTGGTTGGTCAGTCAGGGACCAACCAGGAGGCTAACAAAGGAACAATATGTCAATAGATTAATTACGTTTTATAAGAATCAGACACAGGACACAGTTGACAGGATATAATACAGGATACATTTATTTACACAAAAAAACATTACCAAACATAAACAACAACAACAACAATAATAATAATAATAAAATGGTAATAACATTTGATGATTGATAGACTATACACAAAGGTTGAACTATTTACAATGTGGTATTTAGGTGTGTGTGTGTGTGTGTGTGTGTGTGTGTGTGTGTGTGTGTGTGTGTGTGTGTGTGTGTGTCTCAGCTTGAAACCCTGGCACTTGACCGATCAGCATGGCAGGTCACCTGTACCAGAGCAATCACACAAATAAACAACAGCAACCAACAACGAAGGTTCGAGAGACGTGCCCAGCGACACCAGAGGGAAGCCGGCATTCTCCCAACGACGGGGCTCCCCTGCCCTACCTGTGGACGGATGTGCGGCTCGGGCATCGGCCTCGACAGCCACACCAAGTGGCATCAGCGGCAACAACGCTGAACCCCCCCCCTTCCCCATCGTGAAGCAAGCGTCATCATCATCTACGATGGACGGCTAAAATGATGGGAGATGGAGATGTGTGTGTGTGTGTGTGTGTGTGTGTGTGTGTGTGGGGGGGGGGGGGGGGGGGGGGGGATCCTTCGTTGGCTGGAGGGATTGGGATTGGGTCGCTGCAGGGAGCGGGAGCCGTTATAAACCCTCGTCGATGTCATCATCTTCATACGGCTTGTCCGCTTCGTAGAAGACGTAGTCGACGTAGTGGGTCACCAATACGTGCGGTTCTGTACGGTCCAGCCACTCAGCCAGGCGTGATGAGAAGGTGCCGGTGGTCGTGTGGCTGTCAGTTGAACGGGCTTTGCGGATGAGTTTGCTCCCAAGTTGACCCATGATTCCTCCAAAAAAACTGCTGTCCGCTCGCTGCCTTTAAAAGTCTCTGGTCTGGAACGTTGGAACCAAAACGCAGGCTGTAGGTAGCCAGGTAAGTAGTGTAAACAAGGGGTTGGGTCGTCGTCGTCGTCGATCTGATGTTGGTGATGAAGCTTGTAATGTCGATGAAGAGTAGTAAGAATAGTAGTAAAACAATTGATCCAAGGAGCAGGTGTCGAGTGTTGCACTTTGCCGGTAGGTTCAGAGAACACTGAAGATTGAACCGCGCGCCGCTACTTATCAACGTCCAGCGGCACAACGGTTGACCAATCAGCGAGGCCGACAGGTTTGGGTTGGCCAATCACATTTTTGGTGTCCTAATAAGGCGTTGGATGATGCAACCGTTCAACAGACCTGAAATCGCGTGTGATCCCGCAAGCTTTTTAAAGTCACCCGAGATTTCTTTTCAGCGGGCGTTTGTTTTTATGGAAATCTGCACATTATGAATGTGTGTGTGTGTGTGTGTGTGTGTGTGTGTGTGTGTGTGTGTGTGTGTGTGTGTGTGTGTGTGTGTGTGTGTGTGTGTGTGTGTGTGTCAGTGTGTGTGTGTGTGTGTGTGTGTGTGTGTGTGTGTGTGTGTGTGTGTGTGTGTGTGTGTGTGTGTGTGTGTGTGTTGTGCATGTGTGTGCGTGCGTGTGTGTGTGACTGTGCGTGCGTGTGCGACTGTGCGTGCGTGTCTGCAAACGTCAACCACCGGTAGTCATAAATCATAACACCTGTAGAGGTCGCTAATCTTCGGACGTAACGTCCAAATATTAGCGACCTCTACAGGTGTTATGATTTATGGCTAAACCACCGTCACCATCACCGCTCCAGAACGCTCCCAGAGCTCCCATAACATGTACCTAACACTGAGTGGCCCATTATTTATACTGTACAGAGTATTTATTTATTTATTGTAGTATTGATACGTTTACAAAAAACGTAGAAATGTTTCCACCACTGTGTGTTTTCCTTTATTTCGTGTCCTCATTTGTACAGCAACTTCTCTCTGGAGTCACACAATTTGACGGGTCACCAATTTCGGTGTTCCTTGCGTGACGTTTATTTGAAGCGCCCCGACGCTGTGCCGTGTGCGAGTATTCCTACCGTAGGAGAGTTCGTTGAGGCGCGGCTTGTGATTGGCTGGAGCGGAGGTCTGGAGCGCTCGGCTGTGGTCACCTGGACTGCGCGGGCGGGTGTGAATGCGTTTATCGTGGGCTTGCCCAGGCCTTACGGCCTGGGCATAAATATAACGATTGCATTCACCACGGCTTCGTAACTCGCGCGGCGCTCCGCCGGCCGCGCGGCCCTGGCCCGCTCTTCGCGGCCACTCGCGCCTGCGGCGCTCGGGGGCGAAGAGCAGGACCAAGGTCCGCTGGCCTTCGCGCCGCTTGCAATGTCGTGGACAATAACTGTGACATATAACCATAAAACGAGCGCTCCTTCAAACGAAGTCTCCTACGTTTGGAACAATAGCGTGCCGCGAACTGTGTGCGACGTTTCACGTTAAGAGACTTATCAAAGATTGTTTTGGGCTTTACGTTAACTTGCAAGGATTCTTTTCTTTTTTCGAAAACATATTTTAAGTTATCGATCTCCAGAGCTACACCATGAGCACACTGTGGATGGGGAACGTGAGTTATATAATATATACCTACCGGTCTAAAAAATAAGTTTATCTAGCGTTGCTAGCTGAGCTAGCTACAGTAGCTAGCTCCCAACAGTGGTGGGAAAAGTACTCAAGTGTTTTACTTAAAAACAGTATCAATACTGCAACGTACAAACACTCTGTTACTCTGTCACTCTGTAAGTTGAAGTCCGGAATTCAAAAGTAAAAGTCCAAAAGTATTGGTATAAATAAAAGTTTACTGTCTCAAAAGTACCAAAAGTAAAAGTACTCATCATTATGCAGAATGTATTTCAAGTTTTCAAATTTTTAAAAATAGCCCGAATGAAGTGGTTACTGTCAGCGGCTGCCTCTCTTAGTTACTTTGTAGATTTTGATTTACAAAACATACAGTAACCACTTCATTCGGGCTATTTTTAAAAATTTGAAAACTTGAAATACATTCTGCGTAATGATGAGTACTTTTACTTTTGGTACTTTAAGACAGTAAACTTTTATTTATACCAATACTTTTGGACTTTTACTTTTGAATTTTGAATTCATGCTGGAGTGTTCAAATAAATGTAGTGGATGTATTTGGATCCGAAATGTAGTGGGGAGTAGAAGTAAAATAATTGGAAATACTCCAGTAAAGTAGAAGTACCTCAAAATACATTATTTAGGTAAATCTACTTCATTACTTTACACCACTGCCAACTACCACACACGTTATAAATGATAACAAACTATGAAAACATTACAAACATTGCTGCCATCAATGCTTAAAAATGGTACCAAGTGGTAAATCTGCACTGTAATTGTACTCAGAAACACTGTAATTGTACTCAGAAATGTTACTTTATTCCACATGATTTTCCTTTCCCTGTTAGTTGGAGCCCTACATGGACGAGAAGTTTGTCACCCGAGCTTTTGGGACCATGGGTGAACAGGTTATAAGTGTGAGGATCATACGGAACAAAGTGACAGGGTGAGTACAGATTTTCATTCGATTTGTACTTGAGTGGCCCAGAACCTCTCTTACAGTCATAAAATGGTATAGCTTCTATATATTTACTGTATTTCATCTCTATCTTTGTTTTTTAAACAACCCAGGGGTGCGTTGGGTTACTGCTTTGTGGAACTGTCGGATGAAGGAACAGCTGAAAGATGTCTGCGTAAAATCAACGGAAAGCCCCTGCCGGGATCCAATCCAGTAAACGTCCATTTTCCAAAATGTTAGATTTGTCCGCATTTCAGTCGACAGACGCAACGAGACAGAAGTCATGCTTTCATTGTAACATCTCGTTTGATTTCATGCAGGCTAGAAGATTCAAGTTAAACCGATCCACATTTGGGAAACAAGGGGAAAGCAGGTGAGTGCTGCTATGTGAAAGAAAATTTACTGATTGATCCTGTAAGAAAGGTATGATGCGGATGTGAAGTTTTAGTAGTAATAATAGTCCTCAGTCACAGTTCAAGGAATAAACAGGAACGAACAGGAATGATAGAGACGGCTCGAAGTCGGGACAAAATAATCATCAACATGGATGATTGAGACAACTGTTGCCAGTCTTTTCTTGGGGGCGGCATAGCCCAGGGGTAGAGAAACCGTTATTAGAGCACGAAGGGTTCCCAGTTCGAATCCGGGCTCCCCCTGAGTTAATGTCGAAGAGTCCTTAAGCAAGACTCTGAACCCCTAATTGCTCCCGGTGAGTAGTTGGTGCCTTGCATGGTTTCCTCCGCCACCGGTGTATGAATGTGTGCGTGAATGGGTGAATGTAATGCACATTCACCCAATCTATGTAAAGCGCCTTGGATAAAAGCGCTATATAAATGCACCATTTACCATTTCTTCTCCCCATCACAGTCAGATGTTCTCCCTGTTTGTTGGAGATCTCACGCCAGAAGTGGATGACGGCATGCTGTATGAGTTCTTCTACAACCGCTACCCCTCCTGTCGCGGCGGGAAGGTGGTCCTCGACAGCACGGGGAACTCAAAGTGAGTCCACAACTTGACATAATCGCGTAACTCTCACTTAATGCTTAGCCACATTCATCCTGATCTGAGTTACCAGAAATGTTTTGCCACGCATACGTTCATCCCGGTGTCCCTATTTTGGGTATGTTATTATAGGTCAGTGGTTCTCAACCTTTGGCCCCCAAAATAATCATATTTGTACTAGGGATCTCCCCCCACCCTGACAAGCATTAAGAGTTGAGGAATTATATTTGGTATAACACGCGTTGCGAGGTGGTATAACACGCGTTGCGAGGTGTTGTAAGCATGTAGATCTGCTATTTTCACAATTTCTGTCTCTAATATTTGACAATTTGGCCAATGTTTAATTAGTCATTTTAGAGGTATTAAAAAGTCCTTAAATTGTCACTTGAGAAATATGCAGATACCCTCTTTAGTATACGCTTTCTGTTGGTTTGTTTACTGTTGAGTGAGAAAAGAATGTTTCACATTAAGCTAATCATCTGGGGACCCCCAAAATAATTTGGGGACCCCCCTGGGGACCCCCCTAGTTGCGATTTTGGGGCAATTTGCCCAACCAATCAGTCAACGTTACATTGTTAGGTAATTAGCCCCAAAATTGCACTAAAATGTTTTATTAATTTTCTATGGCAATGTAATTTTCATAGAAAAAATATTTATAGAGGGGTCCCACCAAGTAGATTTTTATGAAACCAACTACTGTGAAAACCAAACCTAGTGTTTCTTACCCCTCACTGTTTTCTGTGTGCGTGTGTGTGTGCGTGTGTGCTCTCTCTCTAACTAGCATGGGCTGACAATGCTAATGCATGCGCTGTACAGTATGCAGGAACTGGAGCCTTGAAAACAGACTTCACAAGGTACAGAAATGCATCACCACAACACACATACCGCCAGACGAATCATTTGTACCACGCCTAATTGTCATCAAGGTGTCTATGCTATTTACAGCGACCGCCACTGGCATTACATTTTGTATAACACGGTTCTATTGTGAAAATAGCAGATCTACATGCTCACAACGCCTCGCGTTTGCAAGGCGTTGTGAGCATGTAGATTGGCTATTTTCACAATTTCTGCCTCTAATATTTGACAATTTGGCCAATGTTTAATTTGTCATTTTAGAAGTATTAAAAAGTCCTTAAACTGTCACTAAAAATGTTTAGATACCCTCTATACACTTAAACCGTATGCAGGTTTGTTTACTGTTGAGTGAGAAAACAATGTTGCACATTAAGTAAATAATCTGGGGACCCCCCCAAAATAATTTGGGGACCCCCTGGGGGTCCCGACCCACAGGTTAAGAACCACTGACCTAGATAGATAGACAGAGGTTGATCTGATGTCTCATCCATTAGGACGGGGAAGAGGACTCAATGGGGTCTCGTAATGGACGGCTGGAACTCCATGATCCGCTACTACAAGAACAACTTCTCAGATGGCTTCAGACAAGTACGTGAACGGTTTTCACACACGCAGTAGAACATTGGCGTCACTTGTAAAGGTGTCATCATTTTTATTAAGACATCTCCAGAAATCATTATCAAGTGCTAATAACACATACGTGAGATTCATTTAAACTACCTAAACCATTTACCATTATTTACCGGTAGCTGAGCGTAATTCGAAGGCCTCTGCCCTCTATCCTACAGAGTTGTCATTCTTCTTTAAATATCTTGGCTCAAAACAGCAGATCTGCAAGCTCATAACAAGTTGCAGTTCGAAGCATTGTGTGCTTGTAGATCTTCTATTTTGGCTGAATGAATGTGAATGTTTCTCGGCTGATGCCGACAATAAGCCTCTCCGACCGACTTACTTAGTCCCAGAATAAGGCTACTCGGGTTCAAGTGTAACGCAACATTTCTTATTGCAGTCTAAACAAACAGGAAAGATTAAGAGGACAAGTGTAATGAACACGTTGCACATTTTAACTCTTTAAATCATTAAAAATGTTCAACTCCAGATACAGTACTGTTTGGAGCTCCAATTTTACTTTGATCATCACAAAGATAGCACTTATTTGTGGGCTTGAAAATCAGGGAATTGCTATATTGTCCTGGAAGTTACAGATGTAACAGTTTGTGCCTTTCAGATAATTTATGATTTTGGTACGCATTTTGCACAAGATGCTGCTTTAACCGATAAATCTGTGATGGTTTGGCATTTCTGCAAACAAAAAACTATTTCATCACAAGACATATTCTACTCAGAGGATAACATGTGAAAGTGTAATTAAATGCATTTCCTACATGGTTTTCAAAGTAAGACAAAGTTACAAATAACTACACCATTCATTAAAAAAACACCCTAACACCTAAAGAAAATCCTAGCTAACTAAATTTGGAGCCGGCTCCAAATCTTTATTTTGTTGGAGATATATTGGTAAATTATTCCACAGCTCACAACATGTCGCATCGCGAGCTTGTATGGGTATCTCGGTTTTCATTAATACCTTTGTAAGTAAACACAGCCATGCTAAGAACCTTTTGTTTTAATTACACCTGCCAGCTGACGTTGTCATTTCTTCTAGGATTCCATTGACCTGTTTCTGGGTAACTATGCTTTAGATGAAAGCGACGGGCCTACTCCACTGCGTGTGCAGAAGGACTGGAAATTCCTGGCGGTCAGTATTCAGTATTAACATTTAGGGCTGCAACTATCGATTATTAGATTATTATTCATTATTATTATTCATTCAGCTGTGTCACACAATACTGTCGCACATATAGTTGCACAATAAATCTACAGGCAGCTTGAAGATACTTTTGGAAATGTCGATTAACAAGTACATTTTTATAATAAATTACACTATTTACATTGTTAGTGTTACTGTGTGATATGGAGGACCTGAAACTGTGGATTTCTTTTTTGGCAGGCGAAACTGTTGACAAATAATGAATTACACTTAATTGTACGTCTCTGATCATTTTGATCTTTTTCCCCGTGCAGCTGCCAGCTATTATGGTGGTGGCCTTTTCCATGTGTGTCATCTGCCTTCTCATGGCTGGTAAGACGTCATCTTCTGTGTCCCTGAATCTTAACTCACATACTTTAGGGTGAAATGATTAATTGATCGACAGAAGTTCAATTTAATTTGATTTTACTTTAATCAAATAACCTGTTCAGTGGTGTATCGTGTGAAAATGTCTAATATCTGCTATGTACAACTCACTGGTTGTCATATTATGAAATTATACATCAGGTTTTTTGATTTTACATCACAACATTTTAAGATCTGAAGTCAGTTCAGTTCCCGGCGGTAGTGCCAGTGTTCACGGGTGAGAAGCCAAGTGAGTGATCATGTAACTTCACTAGCCTATTAATCTGTTGATTATCTTTTAAATTATTCAATTGTGGCAGCAAGGAGGGGATGGGGGAAATGGCATAATCCTCTGAATGCATTAACGTTCTTCTGGTTAGACTCCTCACTGTCGGGCCAAAGATAATAAATGTCTGTTTGCGTTCAGATAATATGTGATGAGTATTTTTACCATAGTTTCTAACTTTTTACCCAGTTATGTTTTTTATTCTATGTATGTTTGTGAAACTGCTCATTAACGGACTTCTACCAAACCGACAAGAATAATGCTGAGATGGTCTCTCAGAGTACAATATGTTTCATTATAAAGGACCAAAAAGCATGGCATTGTACGGAATGGAACAGGATGCAGGCACTCTAATACAATGTGGTTGCTAGGGGCTGTTGCTAAGGGGGTGGAGGAAGGACCAAGGGTACGCAGCCTCAGTCAGACAGGTTAACGATGACAGGATGTAGGATTGACACTCTCACACGCTAATATTAAACTCGTCTTGAGAAATTAAAGAAGTTAAATTCTCAGGGTACAAGGAACAACTAAAGGACAAATTTGTTTTTTTTACAACAAGGGTTCATATTTTAGATTGTAATTAGAGAAAAGAAAAAGTCGGTGTTAAAATGTTTTCATTCGCTTCGTTCTATTGTTTTATCGCGTTTACCGTGCTAAAATGTGGGGCATGCGTATGCATGGGAGCATGCGTACAAGTGGCTAAATATGTATTTTTAGACACAATAAGCCAGCAGTTTCTTTATTGCTATTTACAGTAACACTTCTATCCCCCATAAGTCATGCGTGCGTGCGTGCGTGCGTGCGTGCGTGCGTGCGTGCGTGCGTGCGTGTGTTATGCGGTCTTGGACACTGATGTCTGTCTCTCTGCCAGGCGACACCTGGACAGAAACCCTGGCGTACATCCTGTTCTGGGGCCTGGCGGGTGCAGTCACAGCTGCCATCATCATGTTCTACGGCCGGGACTTTGTGGACGCCCCCAAGCTGGTCCAGAAGGAGAAGATGGATTGAGCCTGTGCAGCCATGCTCGTCTGAGGAACCGCTCTCGGACCAGGCAGACTCGTATACCTCCATTCTGCTCTTCCTCCTCCTGTCTGCTGCAGGCCTGGACTCTGTACTGATTTCTGTTAGATTTTCTAATCTGCAACGGTTCTTTTCTTCCTTAATGCAAGAGATTACATACCATCTCCTCAGAACACTTCTCCCTCTGTACTGGAGTCAGCCCTCCGTCACATGGTCCACATTTTACTTCTTCATGTACATTTTATGGACCTTATCTCAATACGGATGTTTGTTTGTTTGCGTGGTGGTGGAGAGGGTTTCCAGCAATCTGTGTTGCCGGTTTGCAGCCACTAGAGGGCACAATTTAATTACAGTGGATCTTTGATAGCACTTTAGTGATGGCTTCAGCATTTGTGGGATTCCACAGTTGTGCACTTTAGTGCATTACTGCTAATTTCTCCAGATATTTGTTTACTGTTGTTTGAAGTAAGATGTGAAGCATATTTTAAGGGGGATTTCCTAGGCACTGGCTAGATTCTGGTCAATATTGAAAGTTGAAACTTCTTATAGATCTTACACTTAAGTCCAAATTGGTAAAGGTAATAGGGCCATAGATATTGACATTTTAAAGGAGTCTCTCGCTTTTATGTGCACATACTGAAACACATTGGAGCATTCCTGAAATGGCCAGGAAAGCAATCTATATGCACACGAACAAGTTGTCATCTTGAATGTAACAAGCCTTACAGAACTTGTAATTAAATTAGTCCAAATGTATGTCTAATTTAATCAGCTCGTGTAGAGGCAAAAGTCTTCCTAATAACCTCATCACGGAAAGTATCTATGATAGCTATCTTTTTGTAAGGGCTTTATGGTAGTCTCTTGGTGTCTCTGTTTCGCACTTTTAGAAACCATGAAATGAGTTTCCTGCATACAGTACTGTATGGAATGCTGGTTGGTGATGAGAGCTTTACATTTCCATTTGATTGGCAGGCATGGACCAGTTGTCCTTTATTCTGTCATTCTGCTATGAAGTGGTTCTCAAAGTGGGGTGCAGGGACCCTCAGGGTTCCTTGGGGCAGGGGTTTTCAAAGTGGGTGACGGGGCACCCTGGGGTGCCGTGACGGCAGTCCAGGGGTGCCGCTTTGGACACTTGAAAAAATATTTAGTATCATTTTAAACTTGAAGTACAAAGTTATTTTCAATCAGTTCTAACCAAAATGGCTATTATCTCAACGTTTTCCTCGCAACATAATCACTAAAATATCGTCACTGCCGGGCAGAAACCTTGTATTTCCAAGTTTCAAATGTGTATGTCTTTTGGTAAAGCAAAGCCCTGCTTCATCATACAAGACCGTCGCACAAAACTAGTGAAAACAGCCGATCTACAAGCACACTCGCGGGGCGTTGTGTCCTTGTAGATCTGCTGAGACAAAAAGGTTTGGGAACCCCTGCCTTGGGGGGTTCCAAATGAACTCTTTAACAGGTCTGTAACTCTGGGAGTATATGGATCAGATTCTGTTCACTCTCAGAGTCGTGGGGGTCCTTGAAATTAAAAGGTTTGAGAACCACTGCCATGAATCATCATTCTGTTTCATAATGGCATTCCTAAACAGTCACTAACTGTTTCCTTACTGTCATTGGGATTGTCCATGAATCCATATTAATTTAGTTATACTGTGCATTTGGATCACTGTGTTAAGGCCCCACCCCATTATTATTATTATTATTTTCATTTCACATTCCATTGCATTCAGATGTCATGTTGTTGGGTATCAATTTAGTCATAGATGATTCGTGAACTTTCAATAAATGATGGAACCATGTTTATCTAGTGGTACTGACACCAAACTAGTTTTTAAAACGTGATAGAAACCATGATGACCAACTTAATCTGAAGTACTGTGCAGCCGATATATTTGTGTACCTTTTGGTTTTTACATTGTGCACTTAATGAACTGTGTGAATATGGCATTTTACTTATGATTTAAAGTAATTGATGGAAAGGGGTGACTGTATAATCTGAAAATCAGTGGGAAAAAGAATGCACAGTGCATCAAGAGCACCGTAGTAGTTTTACTTTGAACCTCCGACTTATTGTTTGAACATTGTACTCATTCTAACAAAGTGGATTGGGTCAGTTTGAGGAATGAAGAAGTTAGGCCCTCAGGACATTACATTATGTGTGTGTCCAGTGTCCACCGCTGAAGCACAGGTAATGGCTAAAACCACTTGATGATGAGGTTACCAGACAAGCACTAACATAGATTAACTACACAGCCTGAAGTGTATAATAGTATAATTTAATTCAGTATAATGTAATCAGTATATATATATACACCTGTCTTAGTTTTGTTGACACAACAGTATAGTGGATAAGATTTATTCGTTATACAATTACCTTCTGCAATTTCTTGATCCAGGTATTTGAGAGCATTATCACATGATTTGTTTGCTGTGGAATGAGTGAATTTAATTGTTTCTCTTCAGCACACGCAGATCTCTGATCCCTTGAGATGATTTTATTCAGTGCATTATTTGATTGTCAATAAACTTGAATGAACATAATTGAATGACCTTTTTATTTGTAAGGTGGTGTCTATCTAGAGCCAGTGAGCCTGACATTAGCTGTGTACAGTAGTAGTCATGGAATATTATTGGGAAAGTGGACAGTCTTGGAATACATTCCTTACTAAGGGTTTTCACCAATGTTTTTGTAAAGGTGTCAAATACATTTCCATTGATTGAATACTTATTGGTCAGAAATGTAAACAGCAAGAGGTACAGTCAGACATTTAGGCTAAAATGTATTTGTACATCACTGATGATAGGTGACGTCCCATGTTGTTCAGCAAACCGCTTCAATCTCCACCGGGAACTGAAGGACATTTCTTTGTGATGATTATTATAGACTTTCCTTCCCTCTCAGGCTATGTGCTAAATTTGTGTATAGGCCCCAATATGTCAAATATATAGCCTGGCGGGCCATCCCACATACTGCGTTCACACACTCATTCCTTGGAAGTTGAGTGAACGCAGTATGTGGGATGGCCCCGCCAGGCTATCAAATATATACTGTATGAGAACCAAAATGAAATGAGCTGCTATTAGAAGTTTTACAATACTCTGTGAAACAATGAGAACTGAACGAATTGAACAATATGTCAATAGATTAATTACGTTTTATAAGAATCAGACACAGGACACAGTTGACAGGATATAATACAGGATACATTTATTTACACAAAAAAACATTACCAAACATAAACAACAACAATAATAATAATAAAATGGTAATAACATTTGATGATTGATAGACTGTACACAAAGGTTGAACTATTTACAAGTGGTATTTAGGTGTGTGTGTGTGTGTGTGTGTGTGTGTGTGTGTGTGTGTGTGTGTGTGTGTGTGTGTGTGTGTGTGTGTGTGTGTGTGTGTGTGTGTGCGTGCGTGCGCGTGTGTGTGTGTGTGTGTGTGTGTGTGTGTGTCAGCTTGAAACCAACCCTGGCACTTGACCGATCAGCATGGCAGGTCACCTGTACCAGAGCAATCACACAAATAAACAACAGCAACCAACAACGAAGGTTCGAGAGACGTGCCCAGCGACACCAGAGGGAAGCCGGCATTCTCCCAACGACGGGGCTCCCCTGCCCTACCTGTGGACGGATGTGCGGCTCGGGCATCGGCCTCGACAGCCACACCAAGTGGCATCAGCGGCAACAACGCTGAACCCCCCCTTCCCCATCGTGAAGCAAGCGTCATCATCATCTACGTTGGCTGGAGGGATTGGGATTGGGTCGCTGCAGGGAGCGGGAGCCGTTATAAACCCTCGTCGATGTCATCATCTTCATACGGCTTGTCCGCTTCGTAGAAGACGTAGTCGACGTAGTGGGTCACCAATACGTGCGGTTCTGTACGGTCCAGCCACTCAGCCAGGCGTGATGAGAAGGTGCCGGTGGTCGTGTGGCTGGCAGTTGAACGGGCTTTGCGGATGAGTTTGCTCCCAAGTTGACCCATGATTCCTCCAAAAAAACTGCTGTCCGCTCGCTGCCTTTAAAAGTCTCTGGTCTGGAACAGTTGGAACCAAAACGCAGGCTGTAGGTAGCGTAGCCAGGTAAGTAGTAGGTAAGTAAACAAGGGGTTGGTCGTCGTCGTCGATCTGATGTTGGTGATGAAGCTTGTAATGTCGATGAAGAGTAGTAAGAATAGTAGTAAAACAACTGATCCAAGGAGCAGGTGTCGAGTGTTGCACTTTGCCGGTAGGTTTAGAAAACACTGAAGGTTGAACCGCGCGCCGCTACTTATCAACGTCCAGCGGCACAACGGTTGACCAATCAGCGAGGCCGACAGGTTTGGGTTGGCCAATCACATTTTTGGTGTCCTAATAAGGCGTTGGATGATGCAACCCAGATGCAACCGTTCAACAGACCTGAAATCGCGTGTGATCCCGCAAGCTTTTTAATGTCACCCGAGATTTCTTTTCAGCGGGCGTTTGTTTTTATGTAACATTATGAATGTGTGTGCGTGTGCGACTGTGCGTGCGTGTCTGCAAACGTCAACCACCGGTAGTCATAAATCATAACACCTGTAGAGGTCGCTAATATTCGGACGTTAACGTCCGAATATTAGCGACCTCTACAGGTGTTATGATTTATGGCTAAACCACCGTCACCATCACCGCTCCAGAACGCTCCCAGAGCTCCCATAACATGTACCTAACACTGAGTGGCCCATTATTTATAATAACTGTACAGAGTATTTCTTTATTTATTGTAGTATTTATACGTTTACAAAAAACGTAGAAATGTTTCCACCACTGTGTGTTTACCTTTATTTCGTGTCCTCATTTGTACAGCAACTTCTCTCTGGAGTCACACAATTTGACGGGTCACCAATTTCGGTGTTCCTTGCGTGACGTTTATTTGAAGCGCCCCGACGCTGTGCCGTGTACTGTGTGCGACGTGCGTTGCGTGCGTTTCACGTTAAGAGATTTATCAAAGATTGTTTTGGGCTTTACGTTAACTTGCAAGGATTCTTTTCTTTTTTCGAAAACATATTTTAAGTTATCGATCTCCAGAGCTACACCATGAGCACACTGTGGATGGGGAACGTGAGTTATATAATATATACCTACCGGTCTAAAAAATAAGTTTATCTAGCGTTGCTAGCTGAGCTAGCTACAGTAGCTAGCTCCCAACAGTGGTGGGAAAAGTACTCGAGTGTTTTACTTAAAAACAGTATCAATACTGCAACGTACAAACACTCTGTTACTCTGTTCAAAATTCAAAAGTAAAAGTCCAAAAGTATTGGTATAAATAAAAGTTTACTGTCTTAAAGTACCAAAAGTAAAAGTACTCATCATTATGCAGAATGTATTTCAAGTTTTCAAATTTTTGAAAATAGCCCGAATGAAGTGGTTACTGTATGTTTTGTAATGATAATCAAAATCTACAAAGTAACTAAAGTGTTCAAATAAATGTAGTGGATGTATTTGGATCCGAAATGTAGTGGGGAGTAGAAGTAAAATAATTGGAAATACTCCAGTAAAGTAGAAGTACCTCAAAATACATTATTTAGGTAAATCTACTTAATTACTTTACACCACTGCCAACTACCACCAGGGTTGTCAACATTGGACTGTCAGAATCCAGGAGATTTATTTTTAGGGGGTAAGAAATGACCCCCCAGGGGGGCCCTCTCCCCAAAACCTATTAATAGATATATTTTCCTGTGTTCTGGTGAATTTTCTGCATGTTTGATACCTTTATAAGGCTTGCTTTACTAGCATGGGTACAATTTCAGCCTTAAAATGCCAAATGTTGGTGTACAGATTTGATGACTGAAGCAAAAGGACATCTTTAATACTGATTTCTCATCTTTAAGTCATTACTTGAGTGAATATCTGTATGATCTTTCTTGCATGCATTGCCCCCACCCCTAAAGCGGGGGGTCTGGGGGTCCTCCCCCATAAAGTTTTTAACATAGTAGATGTCATTTCCTGTGTTCTGGTGAATTTGGGGAGTTTGATACAAAATCCAGGAGAAATCCAGGAGATTTGCCAATCCAGGAGACTCCCAGGAGAGGGGTTCAAAATCCAGGAGACTCCTGGCAAATCCAGGAGAGTTGACAAGCCTGACTACCACACACGTTATAAATGATAACAAACTATGAAAACATTACAAACATTGCTGCCATCAATGCTTAAAAATGGTACCAAGTGGTAAATCTGCACTGTAATTGTACTCAGAAACACTGTAATTGTACTCAGAAATGTTACTTTATTCCACATGATTTTCCTTTCCCTGTTAGTTGGAGCCCTACATGGACGAGAAGTTTGTCACCCGAGCTTTTGGGACCATGGGTGAACAGGTTATAAGTGTGAGGATCATACGGAACAAAGTGACAGGGTGAGTACAGATTTTCATTCGATTTGTACTTGAGTGGCCCAGAACCTCTCTTACAGTCATAAAATGGTATAGCTTCTATATATTTACTGTATTTCATCTCTATCTTTGTTTTTTAAACAACCCAGGGGTGCGTTGGGTTACTGCTTTGTGGAACTGTCGGATGAAGGAACAGCTGAAAGATGTCTGCGTAAAATCAACGGAAAGCCCCTGCCGGGATCCAATCCAGTAAACGTCCATTTTCCAAAATGTTAGATTTGTCCGCATTTCAGTCGACAGACGCAACGAGACAGAAGTCATGCTTTCATTGTAACATCTCGTTTGATTTCATGCAGGCTAGAAGATTCAAGTTAAACCGATCCACATTTGGGAAACAAGGGGAAAGCAGGTGAGTGCTGCTATGTGAAAGAAAATGTACTGATTGATCCTGAAAGAAAGGTATGATGCGGAGGTGAAGTTTTAGTAGTAATAGTCCTCAGTCACAGTTCAAGGAATAAACAGGAACAAACAGGAATGATAGAGACAGCTCGAAGTCGGGACAAAATAATCATCAACATGGATGATTGAGACAACTGTTGCCAGTCTTTTCTTCTCCCCATCACAGTCAGATGTTCTCCCTGTTTGTTGGTGATCTCACGCCAGAAGTGGATGACGGCATGCTGTATGAGTTCTTCTACAACCGCTACCCCTCCTGTCGCGGCGGGAAGGTGGTCCTCGACAGCACGGGGAACTCAAAGTGAGTCGACAACTTGACGTAATCGCGTAACTCTCACTTAATGCTTAGCCACATTTATCCTAATCTGAGTTACCAGAAATGTTTCGCCACGCATACGTTCATCCTGGTGTCCTTATTTTGGGTATGTTATAGGTGACAATTTTTCTAAATGTTTTAAACAACAAGACGAACAACAAGCTTTTTCAAAATGTTCAGAAAATGGCAGATCTATAATCTCACAATATGTCACAATGCGACGCAAATTATAAAATGGGGTTCAAGTGGTTAAGGTTCCAGTTGTGTCTTATTTACAGTATATGACATGTATCCACTCCGTGATTTTGGTCACTGAACTGTTGTCACATCATTAGGGAAATAACTCAAACAAAAAATGTATTTAGGCAATGCCAACAAAAAAGGTTTTAGTTGTGATTTTGGGGCAATTTGCCCAACCAATCAGTCAACGTTACATTGTTAGGTAATTGGCCCCAAAATTACACTAAAATGTTTTATTAATTTTCTATGGCAATGTAATTTTCAGAGAAAAAATATTTATAGAGGGGTCCCACCAAGTAGATGAAAGCATTTTTATGAAACCAAAAGGTTGAATGCTCTATATAATGGCTCTAATAGTTTTTTTGTGCATCTGACTGCCTGTGTCCAGAGGGTGTGGGTTTGTACAGTTCCCAGATGAGAGGCTGCAGAAGAAGGCATTGGAGGAGTGTCAGGGGGCATTGGGTCTCGGTGGAAAACCGCTCCGACTGAGTCTAGCTGCAAACAAGTACGTTTCTCTACAGAAATATATCATCATAACTCTTCTCAATAACCTCCACTCTCAAACCTTATCTGTATTTTTTTTAAATCTTCCAAATGGAATAACTGGCACAGAACTCGCCAAGATGTCAGTTATTTTGACTGATATAACTTCATTATGCATTACTTTACACATGAAAGATACCAACACTTAGTTAGCCTGGCATTAGCCAGACTGATAACGTGGATGCACTCACACACATCCATGGTATCAGTCTGGCCTTCGGCCCATAGGCAGAGAGTATGAGAAATCCTAAAATTACCAGTGATGATCAGTGACTGCTTTAATTTCAACTGCTGAAATGCAGTAACTGATTGGCCTCTGGACTTTCACAACAAAACAGTGAACAGATAACCCGTTCTTCATTGGTCCATGATAACTCTTTATTTTATTTTGTATTTTTTATTTTATCTGTTCACACTTTGATGGGCTATTCCCACTGCCACGCCCCCATTTGGTCAATTATTATGAAAGGTTAATCATCTATTCCTCTCTCCTCAAAGTTCTGTGTGAATCCGTTCATAATCATACAAGATATCCAGATAATAGAAATATGGACTAAGTGGGGTTGACTTGAGCACGTCCTGTCATGTGAAACATTCAATGTGTTCTTTGTTCTCCTGAGTTTTAGGAACAGACAACCTCAAGCAGACAGATCATGGCAGTCAAACTCTGGAGGATACAGAGAAAACTACCAACAGTACCAACAGCAGCCCTATTCTGGTAACGGGTACTATGCAAACTGGGGTTATGACCAGACTGGAGGAAACTATGGCTACAACGGCTACAACCACTATGATTACACACAATATCCTCCCCCACAGTCTCAGGTAAGTTCCCTCATACTACGGTTGCATTGCGTTCACACAGCTCAATACACGTCTCTTCACTGCTTACACATTCATAAACACGTCGAATAGCAACCTGGCAGAAAACTTTCTTATGTCTTTTTAAAAAACTTTCTGTACAGAGTATTGAGTATCTAACGGCCTTAATCGTTCAGAAATAGTGTTTGTTTATAAGCTGGTCCATGCATTCCATCGACCTCCCTGCAGTTTGCCCCGCCAGTGTACAGAGTCTGCCAGCTGGAATCGCTGGATAGAAAAGATGCCGTTAAATGACTGTACATTCTTTTATAAATTACCTTGCTCTTCTCGTTTCCTACATACTTCCCTGTGGGAGGGATTAAGATGGAAGGAAAGGATGTAAGTGTAGGAAATGAGAATTTAAATAAAGGACTTGAGACTGTTCTCCTTGCTTAATTGTTAATCCTTATATGAATGATACCTTGTTATTATAACCTCATATGCTTTACTATTGTTTTTTAGGAAACGGTTGCTGAGGATGAAGGCCTAGAAGGTTAGTATATTCAGTGTCCACACCATAGTAAGAATTATGGACGGTGGGAATCCATTGGTTTCTATGCTGCGAAAATTAAGCTTTTTTTTTTTCTTTTTTTTTTTCCTTGTATGGGTGTAGCCACTAGCCAGCATTGTTTTAATGGATACCATTAAATGCTATTGGCTGCCAATGGTCACGTGCAACCGTAGGGATACTTGGGTAAATGTGTTGAGCCTGCTGAGAATAAAGCACATGAAGAAGAATCATCACAAGCCTATGATCACAAGCCCCTCCTACAGCATACCCTGCTTTAACATCAATAATAACATAAATTGGACCATATTTTCACAAAACTCATATAATGGTAATTGAAACGAGGTTTTAAACTAGTGGCAGTAACCATACATTATTTATGACAATGTTTATTAAGGTAAGAAAATCAAATGTAAAGGTTCAGGGGAAATGAATGGAATCCTATGGAGAACATGTTGCTTCTGGTACCAGAACAGCGCAACTAGCGGCCAACCATAGGAACCTTTACTTCTGTGTTTGCTTCATTTTAAATCCGGACAACTGGCCCCCTGGTCCACACACACTTTGACTTTGGCAAGAAGGTGAAAAAGCTTCACACCCCACTCTCTGGGCTGATTGGCCTATTTTGTTCCCCAGCACGGACTGACGTGACAAACACAATAGACATCCAAAATCACACTGTTAACAACTTTTAAGTTAAATATTCCCAATTTGATGCCCATTTGTCTGACATTATTGCTGTGTTTGTCAATACTGTGTAATGAATTTTCATGAAACTGTCCATTTATTACAGACCCCAACTCGGAGCTGAATGTGATAGAAGCCAACAAGAAGTTTATGGAACTCAGTGAAGAGCTGTATGATGCTCTTATTGAGTGTCACTGGCAGCCATTGGACAGTGCTACAGGACAGGACTTTAAATCAACTTCAGGCATACCAGAAATTGTTTATTGTTGAGCCTCAAAGGACTCTTGCCATGTTTTCCCCTATATGGTACACTGTAAAATTCTGAGTACGGGTCTGTTCGGTTTCATTTGTACATTCTGAGTTAAATGAACACTTGAGGATTTTACTGTGTAATTTATTTTTTCTTTGGCTTTTTTCTTTCCTTCAATTTGAACAAATTAATTGAATCCAAAGTACAAATACCAAACCATTCTGTTAACTGTTATATTATTAACATATTATTCTAGTACATCATATGGCAATAGTATATGCAATGAGTCTGATTCATTTCTGTAATACATAATGGTGTTGTGAGTGATATCTTTTGTTAAAATAAGTGTTAAATCAGACCTGCCGACCTTCCTGGATTCTCAGGGAGACTCCTTGATTTTAACCATTTCTCCTTGACGACTCCTTGACAGTCATTTCTCCTTGATTTCTAATTGGTTTGGGTGATTTCAGCTGTTTTGCGTGGCATCCCCTTGTGTCAAAAGGCCCATACAAGACAAGACCGCAGCCGCCCCTCCGCTCAGTACACCGGTACATACCCCACTGATATGTGAATATACTGCAGAGCTATTTAAGTTTAATTGCTCATTCAGGTAGTAAATGGAAAATGGGATTTTCAGGTCAGGATACCAATGTCATCCAATCAGGAGAGAGAACTCTACAGGATGAACAAGTGTATTTGGAAGTGTTGAAACAAAAGTGAGCGGACATTAAAGCTGAAAATTTTGATTTCTGTATTGATTTGATGAAACTGGTGTTTTCTATTTACTAAAGAGATGAGACCACCTGTTACTGAACAAACACTAGAATCAGAATCATATTTTCACAACTTATTTGTTCTTACCCATACCAACATTCCCCACATTTTAATCTGATGTCACTTAATTGTGTTTTTCACTGTTAAAACCATTGTCTATTTCCCTCCCCTATATTTTTTATTTTACGTTTTTGTTTTAACAAAGAAATGTCACTGCACCTTTTTAACAAGGAGGTATTACATTTAGGTGGTAAGGCAGTGTAAATTCTAAAATGTACACATTTAATGTACAAAGAGTGCAAGTGAGTGTCACTTTTATGGTATATACCAATGTTTTCTTTCCAACTGAAATTACACCTTGTTGAATCCGAGTGAAATGGGCAATTATATATGAGATTTGTTTTTTCCTGCTCTGGTCATCTTGGATGTAACCAACTGGTTGCCTGGAATTCTTAAGGAAAATTTTACAAATATTGGCACATTATTGGGCAACACTTATGTCACTTGCTGGAACTGTTTGTAACGAATTACTTTGGCACCTTACATGTGTATACTTTGTCGTTACATTTTGTCATTAGTTCTTTTATGAAAAATGATCTTACTATCATAACTCTATGCAATGAGGTCTTTACAGTATCTTGTACTACTACTATTACAAGTTTTATTTACTGGCTCATGTAGACAGTTCACCCAATCTGGCCCAATAAATTATATTGTTTTCTTCCTCTCTTGTATGTAATTAGAAGAAGATAATGTTTCATTCCCTCTGAATAAATTGATGTGTGAAGCCTTGTCATTGTATCATTATTCTTTGTGTTTAGCATTTTGCAAACACAAATATTTGGCTTTTATTAGACCCAGTGGAAGCAAGCAGCCAGCAACCTCATGACAGTCACAAGGTATTTTTATGGCCAAAGTGGGGGGGTAGCCATTCATGAGCTGGTAACAGTTAATAACGTGGCTTCCATTTAATTCCTCAGCAAGGATTTATCTATAACAAAAGTTGAAAGGTTTCAACAATTCACTAGAGTACATTTAATTGGACAAAATAAGTTGTGTTTGTACATTGTATCGTGTATGTACAGTATAATGTACTGTTTCACATTTGCAGGTTATTTTATTAGAGTAGTATTTTTATTATGATGTTTTTCAGTCACGTGACTTTGCGTGATGACGTCAGACTAGGAAGTCTAGCATTTTTCTCAGTGGGGTGGAGGAACAACCATAGGGAACAACAGGAACTGAAGACGGAATTTTCATTTAAACAGACGAATAGGCAAGTATTTTCCTTTGTCACATCCATCATACGTTTAGTGGAAGCTGTTGCTATGACATTTGTTTTTACCCTATGAGTAACTGTTTACCATCTAATTCTGACTGACATTATCCTGTACAGTACAGCTCGAAGCTAATCGCTAAAACCGTTAGCTATCAGATGTGATCCTTGTCATTCTTGCATTGTACCGTCACACAGCTCACAACAAGGCATTGATTATCTGTCCGTTGACAACTATCTAACTGCTATCTGGACAGATAACCAATGCCTTGTTGGCAGTACGATGTTGCCAAGCTAGCATGAGCTAACATTATTTAATTAGGTTGAAAGGTTCGACGTTATCAGTGACCAATGCTGACCATAGAGGTAATAAGTCAGTGACACGTACCCGCCGGGCTTTGGTAGTTAGGTAATTTACTTTCTCTGCCCCTTTTTAACCAGCAAGTTATAGTTGAAGAACTGTCTGTAACACTACAGTCGTTTGTTAGTTAGTTCATACTTAGCTGTTTGCATTGCTATGTGTGTATTACTTTGTAGCTAGTTCTGAGTAATTATTATGCAGGGGGAGTCGAGGACTTGCAAAGTAAATCAGTAGATGTTATATGAACCCTAGTTTCTAGTAAATAAACGACAGGGTAAATGATTTGATCACATAAGTGTATAGATAAAACTTTGGTAAACCAAGTTGCAATTGCAAGCACCTTAATTTAATCTGTAGATGGCATCTGTTGTTCTAAAAGTAACTGGTCAGGATACCAGGAAAAGAAACCTAACAAGTACAACATGTTATCTGAATAACATTTTTAGCATTTGTGTTCAAGCAAAACTCTAAACTACATACATATGTGAATAACTCTTAATAACCAACATGTACTGTTACCTACATAGTATAACTAGCATCTATCAAAAGAAGTCATTTAGAGAATAAACAATGCTAGGACTAGGGAGTTGGAAGAGGTAATCTTTTAGACTGCGATAGAAAATGGGGAGTGAAGGGAAGTCACCAGTCTGACCGGGAGGGCATTCCATAGCTTTGGAGACAGGAGGGAGTAGTAGCATGCTTGGAGTGATGGAATGGCCAGGGTGACGTAGGGAAGGGAGGAGCAAATGTAGGAAGGGAGGAGGCCTGTGTTAGCTGTGTGGGGAAGGGTCTGTAGGGTGGATCATGTCATGAAGGTAAGGGAGTACCTTGCCCTTGAACATCATCTTCATCATCACCAGTGCTTTGAATTGGTTGTGGGCAGTGGAGGGAATGGGGAGACATTAAACATTTGAGAGGTTGAAGACAGGTGTGCTGTGCCAAGCTTAGGCCTCAGTGATTCTGCGGCCTTCACATGTTTTGCATGTTTTAGTTCATCACAGGTCAAGTATGGCCTTTGATCGGGATCTGTCTCCTATCCTAACAATATTTTACGTTCCACAGCATTGTCTTCAGGTCAAGCCTCTCCAGACGTCCGCCTTCATCTAAGACCCCGACTCTCCAATCCAAGGCTCGCAAACCCTTCCACCAGCCATGTCCTACGGAAACACAGAAAGCTACCGCGCAGCGGTGCCGCGGGACTTCAACACTCTCATTCAGACATGCAGTTCCAACATCCAAAAGATTACACAGAATAGTATGTGTATTTCCTCAACCCAATTTCTCCTTATACTGTACAGTAGCGCTTTGTCTTGACTATCTGTCGCTGTGTTGTGTTTGTACATCAATTCAGTCTCACCTATGTTGGTTTATTGATTTATTTCCTAACAGCTGCTCAGATCAAGTCTATTGTGAACCAAGTGGGGACCAGACAGGATAATAGCGAACTTCAGGACCGACTGTAAGTGTCAACACGTCTTGTTATCATTGCACACTGTTTTGTGTCGCTCTTCCTTCTGTACAACCTCAAGCTCCTTTCACTCCTGTTTGTAATCTCACAGGCAGCAGATACAACACTATACCAACCAACTTGCAAAAGAAACAAATAAGCACCTGAAAGACTTAGGCTCCATTCCTTTGCCTTTATCATCCTCTGAACAGGTATGTGTTTGCATTTAACCATGTCCAGGAATATACCAGCCGGCCCAGTATACAGTCAAATCCTCTGTGTTAACTCTAATCAAATTGTAATTTGACTCTGAGTTAGCTGTGTTGTAATAACTAGGGCTGCACAATATATTATGTATCATATTTTTGGTTCCACAATAAACTATCATTAGGCCTGCACAATTTAGATTCGAGGTTTGATTATTGAATTTATGTCCACGATTATGTTAATTTTTAAACTTAAGCAATTCATTCAAACATCTTGTTTGATTAGCTGTTGGACCTTGCCCTCTCTCCTCAACTGTACACAAAGGGTTAATAATCAGAATACTGTACAACCCATCTTCCCATCCACCAGGCTCACAGAGGCATAATAAAATCACAGAGGCCATTACATACAGAAAAGATATGGCACAATGAGCAACAAAGACACTAACTAGAGGTTCCTGCACTCAGTGCAGGGCATACTGTATCTCCACCTGACCCAGTGTGACAACTGTATCTATAATGCATGACTCCACATTGTCATGGTGCTGAGACTGACATCATAGGCCGGCATTGAACTACCTATACCACCCAATGACCTGGGTAACGCTAGGACCAGGCGGGGCAGCAATTTCATGGAGGCCATGAAAGCCATGGCTGCCGTTGCCCCTCAGTTTGGCCTTGAGCCCCTCAAACCAATGGCATGACCTGAGGCCACAGTGGCCTTAATGCCCCAGCTGACTGTAGCACCTTCTCCTCTGTCTCTGTCTTATCAATATATAGACACCAGTGTCTCTTTCTTGTCATGTAGTGTCTTTTGTTGAGTCTCCATTTTTAAACCAATCCAGACATTGATTGGCACAGGGCTGAGCATGGATCAGATTGTAAATAGCATAATTTATTTCACAGCAGATAGTCTACATTGAATTTAAAATCATCCTTAACCCTTACATTCAATTAATTATTTCAATGGACTAAAATCGTGTTTTATTTGATGGCCTTTCGACCTGGCATTTGGCCTTTGTGCCCTCAAACAATGGACAACACCAAAGGCCAAGTGGCCTTGCACTAAAATGACGAAATTCACTCAGTACTGCCTTTATATTACTGATGTGATAGTACTGATGTCATAGACTGGTCTCCAAGTACTTTGTGCCTCTTCATCAACAGGTACCAATATAGACAGACAGAGACAAACATTGCTGACATCATAGTACTACCTTAACATCATAGATTGGCCTCCAACTACGGCTACTGAAGAGATTGTCAAGCTGACAACACATTGTGAAACAAACGGGAGCTGATGATATCCCAGCTGATATTTCCCCTCTTTTTCTCATTCCCCCTTTCCCTCTCATTTTCTGCCCATCTTATTCTTGTGTCTCCTCCTGACCTCAACCCCCTCAACTCTCCTCTGACCTGCAGAGACAACAGAAGCTCCAGAGGGAACGTCTCATGAATGACTTCTCTGCAGCGCTCAACAACTTCCAGGCCGTGCAGCGCCACGCAGCAGACAAAGAGAAGGAGACTGTCGCCCGAGCGAGAGCCGGCTCCCGCCTCTCGGTACGTTTTTTTACATGAAGGTGTCTTGACCCTTCGATCCACGAAAGAGTGGACTAATGATTCTAACAGAAATTCAGATTCCCGGACCATTTTGGTCATCAAGGCTTTATCTTAATGCACATTGGGCTGATCTTTCTCTTTCAGGCTGAAGATGGCGCTCACGATGAACAGCTTGTGTCCTTTGACAAGTAAGTTCAGCATCATTCATTGTTTTACTGAGGTTAAGGTTATATAACTTTAGGGTTAAGCATAGTTTTACCGAGGTTAAGATCAGGAAAGGGGTTAGGTTTTGGCACCGTTTTACTGAGGTTAAGGTTAGGAATAAGGTTAGGTTTAACCGATTAGGCATAGTTTACCACGGTTGCGTTTAGGAATACCAGGCATACCGTTCCGCCGGATAGACGCCCAAGGCGACTGGGTTTTAGGAAGAGCATTCTAGTGTTCCTGTCTAATCATTCTGTGTCTCAGTGGAGGGCTTTGCCCAGTTTAGAAACCCACCTATCAGTGACATCGTCTACGTTTAGATGTGGACGTTTCAAACAAATATTTATGTATCTCTAATTAATGCAAGAACAATTTTTTTGCCAACATTCCAGGAAGAGAAATGGTTTAGTTTATACTAGCTTGAAATCCTCATAGATGATGTCCATGCTGGTAGGCAGGTTTCTGGAACAGTCCACAGCCCACCAATTAGACACAGAGTTAGTAGACAGAAATTGTGTGCTATCTATAAGGAGCGTTAGTCAGGAACAATTACTCTATATGAAGAGGAACAATTACTGTATATAAAGAAAAGGTTGAGGTTAAGTGCTCCTTTAATTGGGACCATAATAATATGGTAATAAAGTACAAAATGCTCATGTGAACCCCAGCTGACAACGATTTCATTTTATAATATGGGACAAAGACAAGCATCATCTTGCGTTTTCTTTAAGCAGTAAATGCAAAATTACATTTATACCTCACTAAGCCACATTTGACTGCTAAAATGTTATTCAATACATTTTCTGTAAGTTGATGAATCTATGACTCGGTTTCACCCTGCTACTGTAACCAACTCCCAAACCTAATGTCACTCACACTACTCCAAGCGTCCGTCCTGTGTCCATGTGTTTGAACTTTTCATGGTTTGTGTGTGAAGTCAAGATGACTGGGGTCAGACCACGACCACCCAGATGGAGGAAGCCGCCATAACAGAGGAAGACCTGGAGCTCATCAAGGAGAGAGAGACAAACATAAGACAGCTGGAGGTGACTCATTTCTCTTTTTTTGATTGAAGAATTTATTAGAAGTTTGCAATAGAAAAAAGTACAGTTTCATGACAGTACAAATCACTGGTACAAGGTCAACTAAAAGGAGATCCTAGAAAGCCAAGGCTTATTTCCACAGGAACCACACTTTAAGTATCTCATATAACATTGAAAGACAGACGGATAGAACATAGTACTTTATCTAGGATAATATCAGTTTCTTTCTTTTTAGAGCCAGACCGACATATTGATCAGGCAAATATATCGGCCATTATTTGACCTTATTTACAAAATGTTTCCGGATTTTTAATCACCTTCAATCTAGTGTCTTTGGGCATGTCGTTATAGGCGAAGGTTTGTTCAACAATAGCAAATCTGCAGCCCACACAGACGAATCTCATTACAATGCAACTCATTGTGAGCTTGTAGATTGGCTATTTTTTCAAAGTTCTCAAAACAAAATTTCAATTTAGACTTTGACAAAATATCGGTCGAAACATCAGTTATCAGTGGTCTACGACTCTCCGAAATAGGGATCCGATCGGCATTGCTCCCAAAAATGTGGCATCGGTCAAGCTCTGTTTCTTTGAGTCTAAACTTCTCTTCAACTATTTAGATAGACGCTAGGTATATTGTTAAAAACTATTTAAAAAAATCATCCAAACTTAGAGGACCACCCAATCTGCCCACCCAATCTGCTTTTAAAACACAGAATTGACTGGATATGTTTGGTGACATTTGAGTGTCTGTTGTGAGGTGGTACAGTACCATGAAATGTAAATGGTGTAGGATGGCATCAACGTGACCTAAACACATTCATGAATGATGTTATTCACAACGGAGCTTGCACGTTTGTGTCGACTGGCTACTAAGAATCAAACTTTATTTTCTTAGTCCAAAATATTGTCATCTCTCTCACTTTTCTATACACATTTTAAAGCCTGGATCCTATCATTCTGTTGTGAGTAGGTTAAAAGTGAGCTTCCTCTGTATGCACTGACAAAACACCAGTCTAAAAATTCTCTCATTTAGTATAAGATTGAGTTTCAAAAGGCTCTAGTAAAATGACAGCAACCTAACCCACCAATTGTAAGCTGTGGTTTTGTTTCTCTAAATTGTGTGTTGGAGTGTTGCGTCCAATTTACACTTCATCGCATGACCCTTGCAATGAAGTAAGTGTAAATTGACTTTAAACACTCACTCATAGGACAAAAAAATACGGCTAACCAATGTTTGGTCGCTGTCATTCTATTTTTGATGAGTTTGGTGCAAATCCAAAACCCTGTCTCACACACATCTTGTACGTTTTCATGGTCTGTTTCAGTCGGATATCTTGGATGTAAACCAGATCTTCAAGGACCTGGCAGTGATGATTCACGATCAGGGAGAGATGATCGGTGAGTCGTTTGTAATTTTTCAACTTGTAAAATATGAGGTTTAGACTCCGGAAGGATATATTGTATTCAATGCTTGTATGGAAGCTCGGTGTCCTTACAACAGTCAAGTGGAGCCAGCCTGATGACCTTGACGTTTCTCTTGTCCTGCAGACAGCATTGAAGCAAACGTGGAGAACGCCGAGGTGCACGTGGAACGAGGAACGGAACAGCTGCAGAGAGCAGCCCACTACCAGGTGAGTGAACAAACGTGCAAGGCCGACAAGCCTCCCGTTTTAGCACCTCAGTAGTCGGTACCCTTTGAGTAACACTTAAAGCTATACTGTGTAAGTTGCTCAACTAGTGGTCAGTAGCGTTATAGCAAACCGCGGTCGCGTCTGCTTTTTTTGTCCGTTTTTCGCCGCGGACCGGGCCTTCAGACCACCGCGTCCGGCTCGCCCGCCTCGCCACGCATCCGTGGAGGTGTCTCGTGTCCCTCTGCGGACCGGCGTTGGGGAGTTACAGGCTAGACTTCTAGACCAGCGTAAACAAAGCTGTTGAAGCAAGCTATTTCCTGAAGAGACGCAAGATGCACTGTGATTGGCCGGTAGTGTATCATGTGTGTATGATCTGCAATGTGATTGGCCAACGTATACACAACGTATACGGATGATGCAGATGACGTCATTTTGCCGGGAAATCCCGCCCCTGTCACGGCTAAGTAGAAAACATATAAAGAAAAGGCTTTTGGGGCTGAAATTAACGGAGTGGGGTCTAAAACTTTAGCGATTTAATAGTTAGGACAATTTTAAGATGTTTTATAAAAAAAAGTTACATAGTATAACTTTAAGCATCATTACCTACCTGACTTCAACTTCTATCCCACAGCAAAAGTCACGTAAGAAGATGTGCATCTTAGCTCTGGTTGTCTCCGTAGTGCTCACCATACTTGGCATCATCATCTGGAAAGCATCTACATGAAGAGAGTGCAAATCCATCCTTTCTCACACTGCTATATATTTATTTTATCACCCCCACCCTTCCTGAAGTCAAGTGCTTGTGTGGGATTAAGAGTAATAAGAGTGTGAAAAGATCTTTGAAAAGGGCCATCCATTAACCACTTTCAACCTGCTATCCCTACTTTTGGCACGTCATCATAGGTGAGAGTTTTTCCGAAATGTCCGAAAGATTTCAAAACATTTCAGAAATGTTAAAAAAATATCCCAACAGGCCAAACTGCCGATCTATAAGCTCACAATGCGTGGCATCGCAGCACATTGTGTAGTCTGGGATCACTTCACTTTTCGGGGCTTGTAACCGGTCTGGAGCGGAAACCACAAAACGTCATGTTGTAGTACTCAAAGGACTACAATTTACCGGAAAGATCAAACCGGATTCAGTTTTAACCCAAAATATTCCCCTGCGCTCAAGGACAAACTTTCAGAGCCTACCTAATAAACTCTTTGATGCGGAGTAGTTTTGCTTTTGAAAAATAAGTTTGGTATATGCATCTTTTAGTCCACCTTTTAGCGACTGGCAAGACTACACTAGGATACTCGAGCAGTTTAATAGGGATTGGGGAAACAAACGGGGAGGAACCAAATCAAAGTGACGCAGCTTCTTCTAGTGGTTTCCGCGCTTTAGGCGGAAACCAAACGGCCTGTTGTGAACGAACACCAGGCTTTCTCTCAGAAAGCCTGGTAGGCGAGGTTACACATTGTGAGCTTGTATAGTGGCATGTTGATGGATGTGGTTAATGGCAGCAGAGCGCTACATGGGTTGAAGGATGTTTGGTGGTGGGGGGTCGGAGAGGGGGGGATAATGACATCTATCTGAGCTTAAAGGGGAAGACCACCCATTTTCAATATTGAACTATGTCATTAATATACCTTAGAGGAGTTGTGTGGAAATAGAAAAAAAGTTCCCGCTCTTCTGTTTTGCCTAGAACTGGAAGATTGATTTTGGCGTTTGTGTTGTAAAGTACAACTTGATGACATCACACATTGTACTTTACAATACAAACCCCAAAATCAATCCTCCAGTTCTAGGCAACACAAAGGGGGGGAACTTTTTTTCTATTTCCACACAACTCCTCTAAGTTATATTAATGACATAGTTCAATATTGAAAATGGGTGGTCTTCCCCTTTAAGCAAAGCCTCTGCTGTAAAGGCCCATTCCCACTGGGCCAGATAACAGATATCTGGAGATATTTCTCCAGATATTTTTCCATGCAAAGTGGATGGTAGATACAGATAAAAAAAAAGTCTACCACAGATATTTGCCACAGATACTTTTATCTGTGGCAAATATTTTTTGTATCTGTATCTACCATCCACTTTGCATGGAAAAATATCTGGAGAAATATCTCCAGATATCTGTTATCTGGCCCAGTGGGAATGGGCCTTTATTCGTGGCTGGACAAATTCATATTATTATATTGTTATTTCTTATGAAGAATGTTGGAAGGAGTTGGGGAAATATGAGATGCCTTCTATCCTTTAATTTAATTTGTTTCCATGTCTTATTTACTGCACTAACACTAACATTGCAATTTCTAAATTAAATGTATTATTATTACTACTACTATTGCTAGTAACATTATGAATGATTTAAAAAATGGGAACTTGTATATGAACTATGAACCCAATACAAGGCTCACCGTTGGTGTAAATGCACCTCTGGCTTTTTAGGGACTGTAAATGAATTATTTTCTGTTTTTGTTAATTACCTTGTACAGCACACTTCGTTAGAACATGAAAGGTATAAACTGCCACAATGTGATTCTTCTGGTCCTTGCATTTCTCAGGTAATGTGAGGTTTCGATAGCATTGTTTTACAAAAAAATGTATTGTCAGCCTGTGAACACAGTGATCTCTAGATGTAATAAGAAAAAGAATCAACATCTTTGCAAAAGCTGTATTCTTGCGTTAGCATAGCAGCGAAAACGCACTCCATCCTTGGCGTTCCTTTTTTTATTATTTCCCTGAAGCAGTAGGACCAATGTTTGTACTGGTGGCGATGCTTTGGGATGATGACTGTACTTGTGTGATACGTGCAGTTAAATGGAATGGGATGATTTCCATTATGGATTGAAACATCTTTGTATATATATAAATATATATAAAACAAAGTCCTGTATTATAAACCATCGTGAATATTCTGGACTGAGTATCTGTAAAATGTAACCAGTTTTAAAATGATTATCTGCCGTTTGTTTCTTTTTTCAGTATGCGTAAATAAATGTGCGGACCTTTCATTTTCTACTTGTTTTATGTATGGGCTCTGCAGTAACATTCATAAAACAGCAGGTGTCAGAGTCAGAGCTCAAACTGGGAGGATTTTGTATTTCCCAGTGACTGCTCATTTTAGTGAGTCTTATTTCCAACTTGGATGTTGGAAACATGGTCCTGGTAGACTATTCACATGGCAAAGTGTGATTTCAAATGTAGTTTTAATTCCTAGGACACAATATGGGTCTAAAGCTCTGCCAAAGTCTTTGTTAGCAGTAAAACCTTATAGCACTGTTGCTGATGAACAACATTTATATCCTGTTCATTGGTTTGGCGCAGTACCTGATAATGTATGCTGGTTCTGTTCTATTGCTGCCATTCATTGCTCTTGCGGGTACACATTATTGTGTCTCATTATTTTATGCTTTAACTATTAAAAAATAGCAGATCTACAAGCTCACAGCGCGGCTGCGAGCTTGTAGATCTGCTATTTTTGAAAAATCTTGAAAATTAGAATTTTGACCCGATTCTATAAGTGTCTTTTGAACCCTTCTAAGACTTTTTGAAAAACCTATGTTTCTATGTTAGCAATCTGGCTAGCCATTGTCAAAGAGAAGGTCCTTTTCACTTAACTGGAGCTCAGTTAGTCTATTCTTGAGAGACTGCTATGTCAGTGGTTCTCAAACCTTTTCATGTGAAAGACCCCTGTAAAAAAATATTCATATCTCAAAATATTATAGTTCCTAGGACCATCCAGAAGCAAAATCTGAGTTACAAACGTTCGCTCTAAAAATACATATATTCAAAGATTTGCACACATTTTCACGACTTTTTCAAAAATAGCAGATCTACAAGCTCGAAGCGCGGCACCTGTGAGCTTGTATATCTGCTATTTTTCAACAGTTAAAGCAGTCAATAATTCTAGGCCTAGAAGTGAAAGGACTGAGCTTGTATATCTGCTATTTTTCAACAGTTAAAGCAGTCAATAATTCTAGGCCTAGAAGTGAAAGGACTGACTCCAGTCTCCATGAGGCTTACAGCACTTCAGTCACACTGTTACTGGATAAGGCACCATATGAAAAGCTTCTTGACATGGCCACAGGATGGAATTTGATATGCTCACTTAATGTTAGAATTGTCTGCCCAGCAGCCCCCAGAATAACTGGAGATTCCTTGCTATGTGGACACTGACCAAGTCATATTGAATCTATTTCTATGCATAATGCCTTGCCTCTGGCCAAGCCATGGGATGACCCTTACACACGTCACGTGTGACCTGATACACATGTTATTAGCAGCCATTATGATTTGTCATGACCACTGCTAATAGCGCCAGTCTCTTGGACTAAGTCAGTGGTTCTCAACCTGTGGGTCGGGACCCTCTGGGGGGTCCCCAGATTATTACCTTAATGCGCAACATTGTTTTCTCACTCAACAGTAAACAAACCAGCAAAGTTTAAGTGTATAGAGGATATCTGCACATTTCTAAAGTGACAATTTAAGGACATTTTAATACCTCTAAAATTACGAATTAAACCTTGGCCAAATTGTCTAATACTAGAGGCAGAAATTGTGAAAATAGCCGATCTACATGATCTCGCGTTGTGAGGCGTTGTGAGCATGTAGATCTGCTGTTTTCACAACCGTGTTATACAAAATGTAATTCCTCAACTCTTAGTGCTCGTCAGGGTGGGGGGGGTCCCCAGTTAAACTATGGTTATTTTGGCTGTTGCGGCCTGAAAAGGTTGAGGACCACTGGACTAAGTCATTGAAGAACAGGCCTTTTATCAGGAACACAAGCTACGCACACAAATATTTCCTCATGAGTGTGTTCATCCCTGCATCTTTTACTATGTGAGCAGTTATTTTATTTATCCACTTCTTTATTGCACAATTAGATTTAATTGTCCCTTTAACAGCAGAGTACAGGTCTTCTGCGTAGATTGATTCCAGATGATGGAGGTCATGGAGTGGGGCCACTGGGGAATCCCTTCAGCCATCTCCTGGAGTGAAAGACGGGGTGTTGAGGGATGGGAATGAAACGGTACAGTAGCCTACACTCCAGCCTAGCCAGTTAGTACTGAAAAGGCCCCCAAGTCGCAATGGGCCTAGAATTATTGAATGCTTTAACCAGTGAAAAATAGCAGATATACAAGCTCACAGCGCGGCACCGAGTGCCGCGCTGCGAGCTTGTAGATCTGCTATTTTTGAAAAAAGTCGTGAAAATGTGTGCAAATCTTTGAATACATTTATTTTCAAAGTGAACGTTTGTAACTCAAATTTTGCTTCTGGGTGGTCCCTGGAACTAAATATTTTGAGATGGGGGGTCTGTGGACAAAAACATATCATTTTGGGGGTCCTTCACATGAAAAGGTTTGAGAACCACTGACATAGTAGTGTCTCAAGAACAAACTAACTGAGATCCAGTTAAGTGAAAAGGACATTTTCTTTGACGATGGCGAGCCAGATTGCTGACATAGAAACATAGGTTTTTCAAAAAGTCTTAGAAGGATTCAAAAGACACTTCGGGTCAAAATTAGTTAAAGCATAAAATAATGATACACAAAATGTGTACCCCTTCTAAATGGGTTAACATCTTCAGATATAGCCTACACATTTGGACCACTTACGAAGTTCAGCGTTATGCAACAGGCCTTGTGCTCCTGCACTGTGTTGGCCCCTTTAGAGCGAAAGGCGTCCAAGTCCCCTCTCACTTCCCATATATCAATGTCTCTTGAGCAGAGCCGTCCAACCTTGAAAGTCATTAAAGTTTATACTCAGTAGGGGTGTAACGATACATTTTAACAACGATACGCATCACAATACATGGTTAACGATGCGATACATGGACGATATTGGTTCATTCATGGCGATACTATTATGATTCAATTCAATGATTTTAAAATCGATTTAGTAAGAAATTAAATCTGTGTAAAACGTTTAAAAAATCTATTATTATGGAAGTAAATTCTGATTCTCTAGCAAATATTATACAGTATAACAAATTATATTTCAACACATAGACAAACCTGCACCTTGACATGAACACAGAGATTACACACATTTATCGATAGACCAATAGTAGCAATATGGAATGGAAAGGTAATTGGACCCCTCTTTAATTTTCCCTCTTAAAATTGCCAAATACAAGGCACAAATACTTAGTTTCCATACAATCAATTATTTGCATTGCAAAACTATTCAATACCAATTACTGCATTGTAAAACGATACGATACAAAGCCAAAACGGTACGATATTTTGCTTTTGCAAAGGATATAGTAGATCATTACAAATTAAAATCGATTTTTCTATTCAGTTACTATATCGTTACACCCCTAATACTCAGAGCTGTATGTCAATTATGGCAACATATGTGACCCAATTGTTGTGAGTGTACCCCTCCTTCACGCTCGCGAAGTTTTGACGCACGTGGAAATGGAGGGGCCCCCTTTTCTCTCAGTTGTGGTGCAAAAGGGAGGCCCCAGTGCAACTGTCCCATCCAGGGGAATTTGAACAGCGTTTTGGTTTCCTTTTAATTAGGATGGATATCACGTTACTACACCCCCTTTTTTCTTTTCATATGGGGAAGGTGTTCAAACAGCGGAGGGGGAACCAGCCCGGGCGTTACCACAGTGCTCAGTGGCACTGTTGCATTATGTCACATCCTGGTCTGGGAACCATTTCAGCCTTTATGAAGGTGTCGTGTAATGTTTTTACACTCGCTTTGTTTGAGGTTACATGCTGATGCGTGTCAAGTGGGATTGAAAACTGTAAATCTGTGTGGGCTGGAGAGGTGGAGGTTAAAGCTAAATTAATACCCCATCACACGAAGGTGTTGCTTGCTAAAAAAGAACTGATCTTGAAGATCTGTATCTTTCGGTAAGCGACACAGCAGTAGGATAGATAGGCTACTACGGCTTTCACTGTTTCAGATCTACATCTGCATATTGATGTAGCTTATGAAATGGATATAGCATCTTTGGTACCAACTGTCATCACTTACTCCAGAATTGGCACTGCAGATGTGATAATATGAAACAGAGGTTCCGCACAAATGTCTACTATATCTGTTGTTTGATTTGTTGTGTTATCTTTGCACATTAGCCTGGCTTTCCACTTTGGTCGACATGCAGACCAGCTAATGGTAGCCACTTAGAGCTGCCAGTTTCGATAATCCTGTTGACTTTGTCTAGCGTCGGTGTGCGTGAGAAGTCAGATCGAAGAAGGAGAGTGTAACATAGTTGTTCAGTACTCGTGGGAGCTCACATGTCTTGGAAGTGACTTGCACAGCGCACACGTTTTTGGTGTCCTGTGCAGCAGTGGTGGAAGAAGTACTCTGATATAAGTACCAATACCACCATGTAGAAACACTCTGTTTAGGGGTGGCCGAGATGGTGATAACTATCGTTGAGACAATACAGTGTGTCCACGATATGCCTTTTCAGAGGTATCGTATGTATCGTGATACAATTGAGGGAGCCTTGTAAATAAATACAGAGATTCATTACAGAATTCATTTTAAACCTGCATTTTGGTCAAAATCATCAGTTCTCAAACTTTAAAATGTCAAGGTCTCCACTTAACTCTGACAGTATACAAATGAAACCAAATGGACCCGTAAGGGTCCATTTGTATACTGTCAGAGTTAGATACTTCAATTTAGACCTCCCAAAAGGAACCCAGAGAGTCTAGTTTTTGTCAAATAACTTGAGAAATAACCATAAAAACCAACGTGAAAAAGAATCATGATAAAATCGTGTATCGTGATACAGCTTGGGAAAATATCGTGATATTGTATTTTTCCATATCGCCCACCCCTAACTCTGTTACAAATAGAAGTCCTGCATTCAAAATGCTGTCTTTTTATTGTTATAAAATGACCCATTTCAAAGTAATATTATTGGACAATGCATTAATGTGTTCGTCATCACTTGCAACTGGTAAAGGGCCTCAATTAAATTGCTTCATGTCCTTCTATTGCTCAAAGTGAAAATATTTGAAAGTTGTACTTGAGTAATTGTAGTTACTTTCTACCACTACTCCCCAACACAGAACACACACACACGCACGCACACACCACACACACACACACACACACACACACACACACACACACACACACACACACACACACACACACACACACACTTGCCGTCTGGTTAGGTTAGGGGTGTATATGGTTGACTCAGAACAGAGCGGTGGCTTGCCAGACACAGGGTTCCCTCTGCATGGTAGAACACGGGAGGGGTGAGGGCCACTGCTGCTGCAGCTTTCTGCAAAAAGTCTGTCCTAGAATGAAATCCAGCTGCTGTCCCCATTTCAACACCAATCCCACAGTCTGGAACTAAAACGTTACATACATGTAAAAATGTAAAACATAAGTTACAATACACAAAGTGTAATTTCATCTCTTAGCGTGTAGGAAAGTCCTGGGAACCTCTACGGGTCAGTTTTTGTTTTACACCCATGATTAAATTAACCCATGGGCTTTACTGTGCAACAAAGAGATTCATTATGGAAACTGAAATGAACATTTTGCAAACCTGTAGCACTTATTACATTACTAGTAAGCCTCTGTGGGTCGTATGTTCTCCAATGTAGCCAATTCATGAAAGGGTGTGCCTGCCAAAAATGTACCGCAGTCTCAATGCAACCTCATCACATCCATCCAAGTGGATTTGGTCAATTGCCAGAAGGCCTGACCTATATTTCCTCACCTGTTCTTTTCCATTTTAAAGAAAACGTTCAATCACTGACTAAATATATGACTAGGTTGGGTCTCTGTCATGGGCCCAATTTTCTGATAGCAGCTTCTGCAGCTCCTTTGACTCACCATAATTGCTTCACAGTGTTTGGATATTTGTTGCACGCATTCTTACTGATTTGCTTGTCTTGCATGACGGGAAGATTCTGGCAGCGTTTTAAAAAATCAGTAGCTTATTGCTGGTGCGGAGATGATTCTCTTTAGGCCTATAGCACAATCAACAATTGTGTTGCGTGCTTGCATGACGCAGGGTTTTGCCCACGGGTGCATGCACACATGCACTGTAACCTTTAGTTTAGTGGTAACATATGATATTTCTTGTGTTTGTGAGCTATGACCTAACTCTTCACAAAGTGGACATGATGTTTCCCATTACTTTAACACGCATTGCTGAAATGGAATAATAACATGAAAAAAACTAAACAGAAACACAGAAATCACATAATGTGCAGAATCACAACAGCAGATACATACTGTACTGTTAAAACTGAGAGGTTTGTCCAATTCAGATTCAACCCTTGCTGCACATGACTGACAGGAGCTAATGTAAAATGGATTCTATACTGGGAGTTCCCTCTCTCTGGGTTGTGTTTACATTCCAATGCCGTGTGTCGCATTTTCCATAAGGTTCACCCCAGGATAATTAAGATGAGCAATGGATTGCAGATGTCGGCCATGTTTGGGATGCTGTGTGTGTGTGTGTGTGTGTGTGTGTGTGTGTGTGTGTGTGTGTGTGTGTGTGTGTGTGTGTGTGTGTGTGTGTGTGTGTGTGTGTGTGTGTGTGTGTGTGTGTGTGTGTGTGTGTGTGGGCGAGGCTGTAGTGTGTAGACAGACTGGACAGCTAAAATCAGCGTGCATACCAGATTGGTTGAAGACATAACAAGGCTACCAACGCCCTGAATCCCCCCTAGTCCACAGCTCTCAGGGTCGCACGACGGCTTGCAAATAATGTAGGTACCTGTGAGACCAGGCACGTGCACACACATAGACATCAAAGGGGGCTTGAGCCCCTGCCCTTTTATCCGTCTGTAAAAAGTGCCCTCTCCAGACCATGAATGCAGGTTTTACTATCGTGAAAGAAATACAAATGCCCTCTTTCCATGCCATACCTGAAGGCAGCGTTCAAGAGAATTGCCTTGTCCAAACTCTCCTGAACTTGCAGCATCTTATGTTGAAAGAATAGCCATCTCTGTGTAAAGATCCATGCCTTACGCCACTTCTCCAGTAGGCCTATTGACTTGATTATGCTTGGTTCAGTGTGGTATTAAGCACCGAGAATAGCCGACCTCCAACTGCGACGCGTTGTGAGCTTGGAGGTCTGCCATTTTCTATTTGCTATTTTCGATATTTTCACAAGGCCCTTTTAGAAATTTCAGCCCCTTCCTCTCTAACATTCTCTGCACGTCCCTGCATGAGACTTTGCATCCCTGTTCTGGAGGAAATGTTCTTGCAACACATTGTGAGCTTGTAGATCGGCTCTTTTCAGCGTAGATACTTGGTGTAGAGGGGAAAAGAAGGGGACTAAGGTTCAAGGTTTCCTAGTATAGACCAAACAAATATATCATAGGGTTCTACTGTAGGTTGTTATAGGGTTTAACTGGTTGAACTTCATGCTGGACACTCTTGTTATTGCTGACATAGATAGACCTTTATTGATCCCACAGGGGAGATAACATTTGTCATGGCATTACAGCAGTGATGAAACACAGGACAGATACAGAGCTGAAAGAGCTATCCCTGAGTGTGTTCACACGCAGGGCTACACTCAAGTCAAGAGTATCCCTGAGTGTTGCCCTGCACAGGTTTTCTTCTTTTTCATGCCAAGGACCTGAGCTGAGAGAGAGAGAGGAAGCAGGGACCCAAAACATACTGTATAAAATTAGACAACTTTTTCATAGATTTCACAGATATCATCATAGACTTGTTTGACAGCACTACCATTAGTGCATGTTGGATTCCTGTAATGTGACTTTTCAGACCATTTAACCATTTAAACTTTCAAGTAGTAAACTTGACCTTTGACTCTGTGCTTGGTCTGGTCTTTTTTTCCCCACTACACCAAACCTCTTTGCCGAAAACCGATCTATGGAGTAGATCTGCTATTTTCAGCTAATGTTCTCCTCAGAATAGGGATGCTAGGGTGCTAAGTGGTTAAAGTTCTTATCACACAAAGATGTGGTGGCCCCCTGTAGTAACTGAGGACGCCCTGTTGAAGACCCCTGGCCTAGTGGGTATCTGTTGTCTCTGACTATTCCTTCAGTGCACGCGGTGTGACAGTATATGAGGGGATCTTGGTTTTCACTGAGGAATAAAGGGGGGAAAATGTTTCAATTTAACATTTGACATAAATTTCTATCGCCAGCTCCACCCTGGGTCTCAGGAGAAATTCCAGGGAGTTGGATGAATATGAAAACCTCCTGTTTTCCCCCACTCCCTGACTCCTCTGCTATCTTTTCATTTCTCTCATTACAGATTTAATTTATCTTTTGGTCCCCCCATTCCATTTGGTGGACTCAACATTACCACACCTTTCAGCGCAGAGGTTCTGCGAACGCATGTCTTGAACACACAGCGTGTTCCAACCCGCCTTCTAAAGGTCAAAAGAACATCACTGACCGTCCGACTCAACCAGATGACAAATGGACGATGTCTAAATGGTTTTGATCAAGAGGTTTCGCTTCCCTGCCGTCGCTGGGAAATAGGTTATCAAAACACAACAGAGAGCTATGCTTTTTTTCTCTCTTTTTTTCTTTCTTCTTGCAGTCGTCCATCTTCATCCCTGATTCCTCCGTTATTCTTGTCACCGCGCCCGCGGGACTCGCCAACACTGTCAGTGTTTCCAGTGAGAGCTGGAACGGGGAGAGATCAACTGTACCCGGCCGAGGCCAACTCTCCCTTCGCTTTGACCCCCACACACAAAGGGGTGTTTCCATTGTTTTCATCGCATCTTCCAGGACAACACTGCATGCCCTGACCCCCTGTTTTCCTCTGGCCTTTGCTGCCCCGCCACAGTGGAAACAATTGTAACAATGTCCAGCTCTTCAATAATCCCTTGGTATGTTGGCATATGAGACAGTGAGGAAGTCCCCAGGCTCCCTTAAACCAGGGCGATGGTCCACCAGCCTAGTGGTCACTTATAGGCTGATTTTTGTGCCTTGTTTTCCATGCTGGATCAACATGGATCCACTCTTAACACGATCCAGATGCCAGGCTTCCCTGTTGAGGAAGCAGCACTGCATAGAATAGAATATTCCCCATCTCTCCATTGTAAGGCAGTGATGAGAGGGAGGAACCTTAGAAGATGGAGAGAGGACGGCTTGAACCCTTGCATCTCCATTCTAGCTAAAATAGTCAATCTACAAGTAGCCTCGGGAACCCAGGCATTTCATTCAAGAAAGAAAAGCCTAGGTAAAGCCCTCAGTAACTGTGGCTCAGCCAATCACAAGCCTCGGTCGTCAAGGCATCGCCTACGGACTCTATAGTGTGGGCGGGCACACAAAGACAGACAGATCAAAGATCAAATAGGGAGCTGCCGTTTGGAGCTGCCGTTGTATCCCCGCCCTTCTAGACCTTGGAATGCACAGGCCCTTCTAGTCTAATCTGCAAGTGAGTTGTGAGTTTGTAGATCGGCTATATTTCGTGTAGCCCATGGGAATATGATCAACTAAGTAGCGGGTTTAAGAGGTTAAGGCTCATGCAGGTTCTTCTTCATTCCATGCTCATCTCTTCCATCTCGATCCCCTTCATTGCCTTTATGGCATTGTATCTATACCGCTCTGTTATTTAATCTCTAAGGCCAACTTCGGACGACCTTCGACCGTTCTGTCACTCACGCTTCTTTTTCTGTAAACAATATCTTGTTGGCATTCATACCATTTCAAATGGTATGTTCACAGTAAAGGGCGAGGTCGTGCCAATTCTTGGCCATCTGGCCAGTGATGTATATCGGACCAGTTACCCATATATGGAGACCCCTGGTAGCCATAAATGGAGATACATGTACTGTATATGGAGTTATGCTGTGAGAGCCCAAACATGCTTACTCAGTTATTCGTTATGTGAAAGTCCCATGATGTCTATGACATCTGACATCATACCCTTTTATGCCCATACATGGAGATCCCTGTCTGTAGAACCAGCCACACAGATATGGGCTCTCTTGGCCATCTGTCTTGGCCATATATTGATTCTGTTAGTGTGGTATGTGGCTGATGTGGCCTCCATATATGGGCATTTCCATATGAAGTCCTGTTAGATATGGGCTTAATATTGATGACATCAGGGAACACCATATATATGGGCATAAAAGTGATTCTGTTAGTGTGACATCACAGTGAAGCCCGAGCGTGATGTCAGAGCGGCAAACCCATTCTGTTAAGAGTGGTTCCCCTGACATTACAGTGACATCAGAGCATGATGTCAGAGCGACAGACCCATAGAACCTTACCCCCGGCTCCACCGATGAAGGGTGCTCCACTGCCGACGTCAAAGTCAACGTCGGACGCTCAAATTCGCCGGTTCATTTTTTGACGCCGGCACGACGCTGTCATTTTGGTGGAGCCCTAGCCTTAGTGTCAGGCATGACAGAGATACATACATTCTACGGACAAGCTGTGACCGTTTACATAATAATCTGCGACCTACGGTCGCAAACACAATATACATCATACACATATAGTTTGAAAAAATAGTAAAGTTATAGTAATAAAACATAATTATTTAGTTAAAAATCGAATCGAAATGAAGTTAAATGGAATACAGTGCACCTTATTGTATCCAGACCGTTTACCTTGAAAGTACATGCAAGTGGTTTGGGCTCCAGCAAGGTGAGTGCATTCCTTGCCAGCTAAATCATTTGTACCATTGAAGCCATGCAGAAGGTTTTGTTTTCGTGTGGCTAGTGGTATGTAATGACTACTGCTGTGGGATACGCTGTTGTTAGCACGTGCTCGCAAAGGCCAAGGCTGTCTCTAAATCATCTCCTGCTGATCTTAGAAAGCCTTTTCCAGGTAACGTTGAGACAATCCTGGGATACCATCCAAGTGTTAACAGCCTCTCTCTGTTTCTCACACACACACACACACACACACACACACACACACACACACACACACACACACACACGTGCACGCGCACATGTGCACGTACAGATGCCCTTCTTTGCTGAGAGTAAGAATTGCACAATTGATGGATGCAGTGTGAATGTGCAGTGCTTTTGCACGGCGGTGAATGTGATCCTTAGCCCCGGCATTCATGTCTGAATCTGAAATCCAAGACCAGTGCTCGTTCATCACATCACTCCTGTTGGGTAAGATAAGGAAAGAAGGACAGGGAAAGTAATGTCCAATATGGACCCCCAGAACCGTAAAACATACTTATTTTTTCTGTACAATCCTGATGGGATGTTTCTTCCTCCTGCTCTGTAAAGAGACCTCTTTTTACAGTCTATGAAAGAGACACAAAATAATAATAAGCCTGGCAAGGATACTAAAATGAATGCATTATACTAATTTCCTTGGAAGGTTGTTGTGATACGTGCCTTGAGTCTTGACAGCATTTATGCTGTGTTGTTGCTGCATCTCACGCGTTGCCATGTGATGTCACATGCAAATGTGCTTAACATTCTGTTTATCTCGTAACGTCTCCGAACTCTGACCTCATGCGGTCTCCTTCTGGCCCCGGCACGTCCTTTAAAGACAATTCTGGTGCTTTTTGGAAGAACCTCACGGGTCAATGCTCTTCCCACAACACGTTCTGAAGATTTCCCCCAAGAGACCCTCCTTCATCCCAAAATAGCTTGAAAGGTGAAAGTTCAAGGCTTCTTCCTACTGACAGATGCTAACATGGCCTCTGTAATTTGACAATTTTGCCTTAACCACTCAAAAATATAAAAAGATAGACGATCTACAGCTCACAATGTGGCGCGTGGTGAGCTTGTAGATCTGCCATTTTTGATTAGATAAATGGATGTTAACCTATAATTAAATGCCCCAAATAGGACTGCTAGGTTGAAAATGGTTAAAGAATGCATCTTCTGTGATTGTATGTCAGTCGGTGTCTGATTTCTCTTTTCTTTTGTGCATTTATAATTCTCTGTGTTTATCTTGTGAACATCCAGTATTATGACTGTGAATATACTCCATAGCCACACATGTAATACATACACTTGACATCTGCTGCAACTGTAAATTATGTCTCTTACTTGCACAAGAGGTACTTAACTCAAGTTATTTTGTCATTTGACATGAGCCATTTTCTTGCAGTTATCTTTTGAGCTGAAATTTGTGAGAGCTTGCACTGAAAAGAATTTCACACCTGTCACAATAAACTTGAAGTTGAATTAATCAGCGCAGAGACACAACAGACAATAAACTAAGCTTCCTGTGGACTTTCACAGGCCCCAGTGCCACTCTTCTGCTTGGTAACGACGCTGCAGCCAACATGAAAGACCAGTAGTGCATATTTTCCTATTTTCTTTCTTTTTTTTTTACCCTTTGAGAGTGTGCCTTCCCACCCTGTGCAGTGCAGGAGTGCCTTGACATTCATTGTACTTAATAATGGCATTCACCCACAGTGTGGTATTCACCCAGAGCGCTTGGAGCTCAGACTCACCATTGTGTGGATTCTGGAGCTTAACACGGGCTCCATTACCTCCCCTCAGCAATGTGCACTCTCACCTTCAATCAGATATGGAGGACATTGTGTCGACAGAAATAAAACCACAGCGCTGGGGCCTTTTCTCTTTTTTTTCCCTTCTTTCTTTCTTTCCTTCCCTGCAACAACAGCATTCTTTTTTCCATCATTTGCCCGTGTCAATAAGCCACGGATGGCCCAGCAGCGCCAGGCGGCCTCACAGCTGGTGTCAGCTCCTCTGATGGGCCTCGCCCACATTTTACCACAGGATGGCAGCCACACCGCAGCCCCTGGAGCCAAGCAGCACTGACAAATAATAGAAACGATTAATCTCGGAGGTCAAGCATCGAGAGAGAAAAGGTGTGTGTGTGTGTGTGTGTGTGTGTGTGTGTGTGTGTGTGTGTGTGTGTGTGTGTGTGTGTGTGTGTGTGTGTGTGTGTGTGTGTGTGTGTGCATGTACTGTATGTTTTGCACGGTAAATGAGAGGGGGGCTGCAGAGAAATAGGCAGAGGCGTCAATTGGGTATGGACTACAGGGGGAAAAAAATAAATGTACTTCTTAAAATAAATTCATCGTTCCTGTTGCTAAGGTATGGCAACATGACTGGTGACTTGCACGCGCGCCAGACACCAGTCATGTTGCCATACCTTAGCTTTTGCTGAACTGACACCACTGGAAATAGGCACACAAAAAAAGACCATGCGGAAATGCATACGTAAAACTCAAAATGTTCTTGATGTTATCTAGCAGTGCGTGGGTCAATGGTGTGGGCAGCCAGCTGGCCTCTTACTGTTACAATCTGGCCCCTGTAGACAGAGCTCCTCTGGGACCAGCGAGAGAGAGAGACTTACCGTAATGGAGCAGGAGCCGCGCTGACTCCCTGTCCCAGCCCCGGGCTCCAGCCAATACGCCACATCTGAATGAGAACAACCTTTTGATGTGAATCTGCTGTGCAAGTTAAGGGAGCTAAGGATAGCTACAGACAATTACAGAGTTGAGTAGTTGACAATATGTTTCGCGAAGGAGCTTAGCCTGTGTGAATCGAAAACGGCGTGAGATGGCGTGATGCTGGGTGGGGGGGCGGGCCGGACTAAAACGAGAAGGAATGGTGTCACAGGGGGATTGTGGGGAGAGAACTCGGGGTACCGACGGTGCAGAGTTTGGGTGGGTCTCCCTGACTCTGGGAAAATTGGTCCAACCACCTCATCCACCTTTTTCCCCTCTTAATTCCTTCCAGACGGGCCAAATGTTGAAGCTGGAATGCCTTCAAGGGTCTCTCCTGTCTGGGTGTGTGTGAATGCACTCAGAGGAAACTGTGAGATGGCTAGGAGAGGAGAACGGGAGTGGGGAGGGGGGGGCAATGTGATATGCCACCCCAGCCTCTGCAGAGTACCTTTGGGAGCAGTATGAAAAATCCCCTCCCTTGTCCTTGAGGGGGCTGTCAGCTCACAGCAACACACGCTGTCCTCCACCACCACCTATACTCTCCGCTTTCCACTCAACGCTGGCCCCATCGGATCAGAGCTGCACTGTCGTGTTTTATCACAGGCCCACCTCCGAGCCTGCTCCCCCCACACACTCTCTCTCTCTCCCTCTCTCTCTCTCCCTTTCTCTCTGCCAGCGGTATTTCCTCTCAGATCTGTTCCAGTTAAAACCCAAGGGGGCGCCTCTACCTCTGCCAACTCCTAGCAGTCAAAACAGCTCTCTCCTCCAGCCAGCCACTTCTGATGAGGTCCCTCTGACTTGGCAGCCCGCGGGAAGGCTATTCTGTCCGCATCCTGCGGGAGCAATCCCTCTTTAGCTCCGTGGGCCTTTTTTAGAGCACGCTGCATGTCGCCATAGTAGGCCTACACATTCCAACTCGACACTCGTCTTGGTATGATAACTCTCGACAGTGGCACACCGTCAAGAATGCTCAGTGTTAATTACAGGTCATTTGGTTACATTTGTACACCCTGTGTTACAAATGGATAGGTCAACACTGAGTATGTTAACAGAGTTCAGAAGTAAATTGATTCAATAGTGAAGACCTTTTCACATGGGCCATTTTCACGTGTGAAGTTGAAGAAATATCACACTGTTTCAATATGTTCATATCCAGCACCTGGCCTATGTAGATTTTTGATCCACACATGCCACACAAATATTCTTCTCGTACCATTTCACAGTTGGCCAGATTCAACTAAATCAAGGATTCTCCCCAGTCCCTGTATTAAAAAACACCAACAGTGGCCTCTTACTTCTTGGTAAGTGGAATCTTTTGTCTGTGTGACTTGTATCTTCCAGTTAACTCATGGCGATGTCAGTATCGGTGTCGGTGTGTCTGAAACTTATGTAAGAAGCATGATAATGATTATAATCTCAGCAAGGGGGCTCTGAGGCGACAGGGAACTCCCTGGCCGCGTCCGCCTTGTGAGAGCTGTGAAGATGTTTTTATTGTCAGAAAGGCTTCTAACTCATACAGATGTTTCTCAACTGTTGGCATTTGTTCAAGACGTTGCTGGCTCTCGATCTGAGATATGGCCCCGTCGTCTCACCCATTGTGAATGATGAGCATTCATTAGCGCCGACATGATGACCCTGATGAGTCAGCACTTCTCCGTGGATGCTTTCTATGTTGATGACACCTGTTTCTCACAATGCATTCCGGTTGGTACTGCACAGTAAGATCCTCAGTTGTTCATTGAACTACAGCGAGTGTAAAAATGTGAAAGAAAATGACTCTGCAAGTTACAGTAACACTGCAGATTTTACTGTGGATTCTGAGAAGGGTCTGGGCCAATGAAGACTCTACAATCCAACATCCAGAAATTATAACCGAAGGCAGTTGCGGAAGCACAGGTGAAATAAAGGTATGTTATATAGTATATAATAAATATAATTACGTTTTTTTTTCTTTGCTGTTTTAAAAGTATCAGTTTCTAGCATCACGACGGTCTGTCTGTCTGTCCATCACTGTCTGTCTGCCTGCCTGTATGATTGCCTGTCTGTTTATCCCCTCACTCTGTCTTCGTCACACACACACACACACACACACACACTCCCTCTCCTCTTGGTTCTCATGTGGAAAGCCGTGTCTGCTGTAGTGCTTTGCATTCCTGTGGTTTGACTGGCACTTCCTGCCGTGAACGAGGAGCGCGGCTGCAGTGGAGAACATTCCTCAGCTCTTGTAGATTTTTTCTGTTTTTCTCTTTTTTTCCCTCTCTTCTTCTTCTCCTTCTGTTTTCTTTTGCCTTTTATTAGCTTTGCTTGTCTTTGTTATTAACCAAATAATAATAAAGAAATAAGGTTTAAATATCACGCTCATATTTTGAGAAAGAGAGCATCGGTAATGTGTCTTCTGCTGGAGTTTGTCTAAAAAGCTATGTTTGTGATATAATTCACATGACGGAAAGAATAATACACACAGTGCGATGGTGGCCATAGCTTGGTGAATAAAGAGGCCATCTGGTAATCAGAAGGTCAAAGGGGTTTTCCCAGGGGACCATCTGAGCAGCCATCAGCTGGATGAAGCTGAACATGTGCAGGAAAGTGGGACTGAGTTACCAGGGCCCAAGGTGGAGGGGCCCTAGTAACTTTAGCTATTGAAAAATAGCAGATATACAAGCTCACAGCGCGGCACCGAGTGCCGCGCTGCGAGCTTGTAGATCTGCTATTTGTGAAAAGTCGTGAAAATGTGCGCAAATCTTTGAATATATGTATTTTTCAAGTGAACATTTGTAACTAAAATTTTGCTTCTGGGGGGTCCCTGGAACTAAATATTTTGAGATGGGGGGTCCTTCACATGAAAAAGTTTGAGCATCACTGACATGGAAACATAGGTTTCTTGGCACACATTTTCACGATTTTTCAAAAATAGCAGATCTACAAGCTCGCAGCGCGGCACTCGGTGCCGCGCTGTGAGCTTGTATATCTTCTATTTTTCAATAGTTAACATTCATGGGGGGCCCGCAGTGAATCCTTGTACCCAGGGCCCAGAATTTGGTGCGACGCCCCTGGTGGGACTAATAAGGTCTACAAAACAATTCATAAATGTTCAATGAGGAACAGGAAGTACAAACACACACACACACACACACACACACATGCAGTAGGCGTACCTGTTACATGCAGTACAGACTCGCACATCAGTGTCGACCACATATTTACAATTTGCTCACAAAAACCACCCACAAAGGGACGGTTGTATCACTCACATGAAGCTCCTTTACAAGCCTCAGGAAGCCACTTAGACTCTTTTTCCAGTTCTTGTTTGTCATGCACCTGCCTCTAAACCCTGCTTTGTTCTCGACTTAACGCTTGACTTTCTTTTCCATTGCAAGCATGCACACTCTGTGTTCCATTTATACAGCTGTAGGTTTTTCTGGAATAGGGCACGACAGCCTGTGTATCACCCAGGTTGTTTTTTTCTTTCTTTTTTTGAGAGACAGACATCACGGCAGGCTAGTATTCAGCCAGAACCTCTAAATTTAGCTGGCCATGGCCCCGGGCTTATTGAATGAAAAACAAACCATCAACAACAATGAAGAGTGAACTGCTAATAGATTTTCGCCAGCTGCCACAACTTTTGAATTCTGTTTCAAGTTCTTCTCATTTGACTTGACTCTCAATGACTACCACCTGTAGCACGTTCGCTGCTCCGTTTAATTGAACATGGTGTTCGCTCTGAATTTCAACTTTTTATGTTTTTCTTTTTCTTAAATGAATGCCCTACTTCGTCATACGAGATGTAGATCTGTTATTTCGCTATTGTGATCTGCTATTTTTCTGGTGACTATAACAACTACACATGATTGGAACGCAGGTTTCCTTTTTTAGTTTTTTACATTTGCTGAAAGGTAATGGTTTTAGACATATACAATGTTTCCACCCGACAGCAATCTAACTATTAATTTAGCAATGTCTGTCCGTCCGCCGTCTGACCGCCTGTCTGCATGCTGACATCACTGATGCTAAACAGTGTCGCCACCATGGTAACAGCCGCATGCTGAAACAATGCCCAAATGACATCACTCACTGACATCACTGTCTGACATCACTACAGTGCCCAGATTTGGAGATGACATCACAGACTGGTCTGGACACAGAACACCATATATGGGCATAAAAGAGAGCCAGACACACAGACAGACGGCAAAACAATGCCCAATTGACATCACTGACTGACATCACTACAGTGCCCAAATTTGGAGATTACATCACAGATTGGCCTGGACACGGATCACCTAGCCTCGTGTAGCCATGCTTACTCATCTGCGAAGAGAAAAGCCTGGTTACGACTATAGGCTTACGGCATAGAACGGTACTACGTCCGCCGGGAGAATTTCACCGGATGTTATTGTTTTTTCACAGAGTGGTGTATTCCCAGTGGGCAAAGAAAAACTGTTCTACTTCTCCCGACCCTTCGGTTGCGCTCGTAATAAACAATATCCAAACAAAAACATGGATTCTGACAAAGGACACCTAAGAGTGAGTTAAGAGCTACAATCTATTTAGGTTTGTTTCGCTGGTGTATGGAAACAGACTGCAACGCATGACTTATCTTCCGTTAACCGCAGCACTTCCGGTGTCTACAGGTTCATGCCATTCACATCGCATATTGTGGCCAGGGTGCGGATCACCATATATGGGCATAAAAGAGAGCCAGACAGACAGACAGACGGATACAACGGGTGTTGCACAACTGGAGATCAAGGGTGACTATATATTTTGCCCAACTTGCAAAGGTCTGGGTTCTCCAACATTAATTCTGAGACTCCCAAATTCAATCTCTATATACTGTGCACACCCCCGGGCACAGGACTAGTGTTATGTAAGAATGGAACAGTGAGAGTTGCCCCCTGCTGAGAGTGCATACACAACAGACTGACTGACAGACAGACCCAAAATAGTTGGACACAGAGATAATAATAATGATAATAATAATAATAGCTGGAATTTATATAGGCCTAGCGCTTTTCTATGCCTTTATTATTGATAGGACTGTATAGGCTGACAGGAAATGGGGAAAGATGTCAGGCTATATTGTAGCCTATCCACCTGTTTCCGTGAGAATTTACTGTAGAATTATATGTGGGACACTTCTGGAGAACAGCAGACATACAAGCTCACGTCCCGGAACTGCCACACACCTTCTGCGCAATGCACAATGGGACGTTGGAAACTTGTGGATAGGTGCCCAGACCGCTACACCAGCAGTCCGGGCCCAGTAATAGGATTTATAATTATAGGTACCAAATAGGGGTCCGTAACTCTGAGTAAAGTCTTACAGTGTAGATTGGGTTCCTGTAGAGAAAACAATTCTATCAAATACTGGTCTTTGATTTAAAAAAAGGTTGAGAATCACTGGTCAATTCACATGAATGCAGTTGTACACCTAAACACAGGAACACACAGACACACACAAACACGCATGCACGCACGCACGCACGCACACACGCACACACTCTCTCTCTCTCTCTCTCTCTCTCTCTCTCTTTCACACACACACACACACACATACACACACACACACACACACACACACACACACACACACACACACACACACACACACACACACACACAGCACCTGCTATGCTATTCCAGGTGGAAAATGAAATGTGAAAAGTTATATATGCATATTAAGACAAACTGCTTGATGGCTGGATGCTGTAACAGTCTGACCCTGCTGCCTATGAGACATGACCCCATTGGTATAGGCTACAATAACACTTGCAGGCGGGAGGGGCATTTACTGGTGATCAGAGAGCGCTTTACTGGAAATGGACGCTTTTCCACCTGCACACATTTTCCTGTCTTGTTTTTCTTCCTTGAATGAATAAAAAAAAGTAACATTGAGCCATTCTGGCTTGCAGCGTTGCTGCAGTTAACCACTTAAACCTTATATAATTTGTTGTATGACACATGGCGAAAATTGCCAATCTACAAGCTCACAGCGTGTCACATTGGGATGCACAGTGAGCTTGTAGATTGTAGCCATTTCTTTCTTTTTCTTTACAAGATGAAAATCACACCGGTGTGAAGTGAGCGGTGCTGCTGCTGCTGATGATCATGATAGACCCATGACATCACAGATCAAATCAGTATTTGATACTATATTTGAGCACAGTATAGTATCAATGTAGTAGTAGTAGTAGTCAATATAGTATCCAATGTCCATCTCAAGGTTTAAAGGTGCTGTAAGTGATAGATTTTGTTAAAATATGTGTTAAATATCTGTATTCCCATATCAATCATTGCTATAGAATGAAGTATTGTGTTAGTTCATGAAGGGCATACAGTAAGAGACATACAATCTGTTTTCAATCAGCCACACTTTCCTACTCTCCAATCACAGCTCTGCTGGTAATTACCAAAGCAGTCACACTTTTCTATATTCCAATCAGAGCTCAGGCTCTCAACTCCTTTAAATATGGCTTCTTCATCCATTGGATCTCTGCTCCTCTCGCTGCTTGCTACACTTCTGCTGCTGCTCTAGCTGCCTCCTCCACCCCAGCCTCCACCTTTTGTTCAGAGTCTAGCATAGGCTCAAATACTTTTGTTGTTGTATGTCTGCTGAAGTCAATTTGCCAAAGTATTGCTTAGGCCTTCCCTTTTATACCTGTGGGTTTTACTTAGCGTTTTCTTTAGGGAACATAAACCATTAACACCAAGTAATTCCATTTGTTGCAGTACACGGTTAAATCTACTTTGACGTGAGTGTTCCGGTCTCCCCCGCTCTCTTCAGCTCTTTATTAAACTGAAAATAAATCTTCAGGTCGGGATACCAATTTCATCCAATCAAGGGAGAAAACTACAGAGAACAGGCTACTGGATAATCAAACAAACAAAACAGAAATGTGTTGAATTGGAACGCTATACAGTTGAAGCTGAAATCATTTCTCAATGTAAGAGGTTTAAAGACCCCCTCAGAGACCACCCCCAACCACTGCTGATGTGCTACTGTATATTGTATTAACATACTCTACCACACTGATTGGTCAAAACAACGTTTGAGTCATTCAAATAAGTTCCAGATTGCAGCTCTAATACAGAGGATTTTACTTTGTAGGATCAGGCCGTGCCTTTGATCTTATGTGATTTTCTTTTTCCTTTAAGGTTATTTCCCCTTGCTTTAATAGCATTATAGAGGCCCATTTACACCACTGAATACCAATGAAAAGGCCTGAATTGCCTGAATTGTTGTGTTGGTTTTTGATCAGTGTGGTCTCTGTGAACAGACCATGCTCAAGAATAACCTATTATCAAACATGGCCATTTCTTATTTATTTAGATATAATAAAAACATACAGTATTATATTGTCAACGCACTAACCAATTAGCTATTGTTGCACGCCACACAGGCCCAATTTCGACAGATTCTGTAACAGTGTTTTGTCGACTAAACTAATACTAAAACTTTGATATTTTGTATTTTTAAGACTAGACTAGACTAAAATAATTTCAGAAGACCAGAACTAAGACTATTATTTGTGTTAGTCAAAAGACTAAGACTAAATCTAAGTCTAATGTCTGTAAAAATTAACTGAACTGGCTGTAAAGTAACTGCAATGAAATTAAAGCCAAATACATCTTTTTTGTATGGTTTATTTTGACCAAGTAACAGGCAGTAGAAGAAAATGACTTGTTCAGAATTATGTGGTTATATTTAGCCAAAAAACCTCTCCTAAAAGACGTAGACTAAAAGTCTAAGACTAATCCCAAAAGACTAAGATGTATTGATATTTAGTCGACAAACGATTTCAGAAGACTAAATGGTGTGTTAATCAAAAGACTAAGACTGATAAATGTGATAAAACCACCGTGTGCAGCAAACATCATCCATCCTTATCCCGAGGGGATGGCCTTCCATTAAGCCTCCGTTCATTCAGCAATTCTAATCCTGATTCCACTGGGTTTATGTGAGCTCATGTACAGGTTCTGCGGTTCTTCAGGACTGCCTGTTCTCGACCCCCACAGAGACAGCTTCTGATGTCCTTGGCACTCTCTGCTGCGATGAAGCTCAGATTGAGCCGCGCTCTCTTTCAACGACTGGAGCCCGGATTTATAAACCAGCGTACGACGAAGCAGACATTAGGCCAGTTGTCCTCAAACATTTTAACGTCAAGGATCCCCAAAATGATATATACAGTACTGTATATTTGGCCGCAGACCCCAATCTGAAAAGATATCTATGCCAGGGACCCCAGAAGAGAAGATTTGAGTTATGGTAAAACAATGTATTAAATTGCCAAAGTATATAAGTAGGTGGTTAAAGTGGTTAAACCAATTGTGATGCTACATTTATATGAACACATTTCGCTGGGGACCCCCTGGAACCCTTTCAAGGACCCCCACTTTGAGAACCACTACATTAGGCATGAGTCCTTCGTAAGTCACGTACCCCACCGGGACCCCACTTTGAGAACCACTGCATTAGGCATGAGTCCTTCGTAAGTCACGTAATTGTCACCAGAGAGGAGCATGGATCATTCCCCACTGATTGCATCTCACCACCGCCACCAAAGCAGCACCAGACACTGGAAATGCACACCTCCCCAAACGCTGACTTCGCCATCGACCTCCCAGAGCAGCTGGGATTAAAGGGGACCGTTGGAGAGCTGGGATGGAGCAGCATTCCAACCTCAGGGAGGAGACATTAAAGCTGCAATCCGTTGTGTCATGTCCTAGCTATTTGAACCCCGGTCTCCCGCGCGGGAGACCAAACTTCCAGCGGAGACACGGTGAGCCTCAGGCGGCGTCAACCAGTAGATCGGTAGGTTTACCCGACACCATTGTCTAAAATGTCTCCGTGGAAGATTAGGGAGGTGATCTCCGACCACTGCACCACGTGGCAGTTATATTGTATTAACTAACACTATCATAGAGATTGGTTAAATAAATGTTTCATTCATTAAAATAGGTTTCGGATAGCAGCTTTAACGCAAGCTCCCATCCCCCCCCCCCAACACACACACACTCCAAATCTGATTGCTATTAGAGTCGAGTCAATCTCAGGTCAAGCGATGCTGAGTTATGCACTTTTTTTTCTGGCAATTCGGAGACGAACACACCCGAGAAAATTTGCAGTTATCCTTTTCCACTTATGAAGGGCAGAGGATGTCCTATAAATCAGACCATGTCAGGCCGTTCCGTGGCCTGATGTACCTTAGAGAGAGAGGTCCATGGAGCCCAGAGGCCTCCTGACCCAAACCGGGAGGGATTGGAAGGAGGCAACCGAAAGGATTGAGAGCTCTGTGACCACAGGCATTTTAGCATGCGTGACGTCACCACATGTTTTTGTACGGGCCTAAAAGGACCGGGACCACCCCGGAGCCTTTGGTGCGGCTCCTCCACAGGAATACAACATAAAGTTCCAAGCCCTATAATTCACACATATCTCGTGTTCAAATGAAAGCCTATGCAATCCAAATTCCAGAGTGCTCATTCAACTCCCAGAGTGGAAAAGAATGGACCCGTAAGGGTGTTCCCCAGGTCAGTGGGCTGGGAACCGCTGGTAGGCCACGGCGGTATTGCAAGCGGGCCCCAAAAGAATTGGCAAAACACTAAGATTTACTGTGAACACTTTCAAGATTTCCTTCTCCAACCAATGGCACTGGCTATAGCTGTCGATGACACAGCATCTGTTGAAAATTAAGGCTAAATTATTCCTCTATTTAAGTGTAACTCGATGAAAACAATAGACCTACTTCAACTGAACAAGTTCTAGGGCAGTGTTTCTCAAACTTTTAAATCTCAAGGTCTCCCCTTAACTCTGGCAGTGTACAACGGGTCCATTTGGTTCCATTTGTACACTGTCAGAGTTGCAGACTTGTATGGGTCAATTTAGACCCCCATAAAGGAACCCAGGAATCCACTTTAAGAACCACTGTTCTAGGGTCTTGGCTTCGATGTGGATCTCGGACGTCATATGGCCGGTCTGTGATGTCAGTCATCTTATCTATGACATCAGTATTGTGATGTCATTTTGGTTTCAGCCCAATCTGACCTCCATGTAAAATGTAAAAGTTCTGTAAAGTAAAATGAATATTTGCAATAGGTGGAAAAATATTTGGGGATTTACTTCCTTGACTTACTGACAGCATCCACATGAAATGTGGCGCCGATCAGTCCAGTGGATTGTGAGATTAGCCGTATACACAGACAGACACAGACCCTCTTCTAGACGGCTCAGCCCTTCAGAGCCACACAGTGAAAACATGTTATACGACACTTTCTTCATTTGAAATTATGTATTTTTTGTAATAATAACTAGTAAGACGCCTCAGGGCGACATGCGAGGTCACGCCAATTCTTGGCCATCTGGCCATGGTGATGTATATCGGACCAGTTACCCATATATGGAGACCCCTGGTACCCATATATGGAGATCCATGTACTGTATATGGAGATATACTGTGAGAGCCCAAACATGCTTACTCAGTTATTCGTTATGTGAAAGTCCTATGACGTTGATGGCGATGACATCATACCCTTTATGCCCATACATGGAGATCCCTGTCTGTAGAACCAGCCACACATACCGTATATGGGCGATCTTGGCCATCTGTCTTGACCATATGGTTTCTCCATATAATATGGAGAATCCATATTATGGGCATTCCCACATGAAGTCCTGTTAGATATGGGCTTAATATTGATGACATCAGGGAACTCCATATATGGGCATAAAAGGGATTCTGTTAGTGTGACATCACAGTGAAGCCAGAGCGTGATGTCAGAGCGGCAAACCGTTTATGTTAAGAGTGGTTCCCCTGACATCACAGTGACATCAGAGCATGATGTCAGAGCGACAAACCCATAGAACTACAGCGTTACAGACAGAGATACATACATACGGACAAGCTGTGACCGTTCACATACTAATCTGCGACCTACGGTCGCAATATTAATAATAATAAAACCACACTTGTCAAAAGGATACACGGTGTACGCGAGGAAGTATAAATTTGCCATAACACGCTACCAGGAGCCTTGCTATCAACATGGCTGCCCTGAATTAATTGAATCCATAATACAGCAGCATATTTCATATCCCATAGCTCGGATGTAAAAGGTGATGTTCTGGTTCAATTCAAACAGTGTAAGTGTAAGAGAATAAGCCGGTGAAAGCGTTTGGCGCCCGCCGGGCGACCTGGCCATCCGACTGACTGATTGATGTTTTAACAAGGTGGTCAGATATACAGCTGGTGAAACAGAGGTTTACTGGAAGTTCTGGGAATGTACGAATGGGGCAAGGTGGAATTCTTGTATCCACTGGCCCATTCCAGCACAGGGGTCAGTGGCTGGGTAAACAGGGGAAAATATGTACGTATATACCGTAGCAAGAGGTCACTCTGGGACAAAGGTGGGACACCGAACGCCAAAGGCCTCGCTGGTTTGAAGGGCAGGAAGACGAAGCTGCAGGTCAGCTGTGGAAACGTGCGCGAATGTGTGTGTGCGTGCGTGTGTGTGTGTGGGGATGGGACGATACCAAAGTTTCATATCACGATTATTGTGACAAAAGAAATCGTGATTTACGATATTATCGCGATAATCAAAATCAAAATAAAAAAATAGCCGATCTACAAGCTCACAACGCGTCGCAAGAGCTTGTAGATCTGCTATTTTGTGGCAAAGACATTTGATAGAGAGTGGAAAAAAAGACAAGTTTGTATATTATAAGCACCTTTTTGAGTTTAAATCCGGCTTAAGTGGTACCGGATATGCAGCTCGGCAAATAAAAGGGGAATTGATCCCAGTACATGGCGGAGGACGATATCACAATAAATTCAATCTCCATTCTCCACGATATGATTATCGTGAGTGTTTTTTATCGCGATAAACGATAATATCGCTTATTGTCCCATCCCTATGTGTGTGTGTGCGTGTGTGTGTGCGTGCGTGCGTGCGTGCGTGCGTGCGTGCGTGCGTGCGTGCGTGCGTGCGTGCGTGCGTGCGTGTGTGTGTGTGTGTGTGTGTGTGTGTGTGTGTGTGAGATAGGGGGAACATATGTGCAGCAGACTGGGGATCATGTCTTTCATTCATGCTTCCTGTGACAGGCCTGCACGGAAGGGCAGGCAGATGTTCTGCGCCGATCGGACATCACCTCAACATTGGGTTTCCCCCTCCAGAGGGGCAAACGGGAGGAGGATACGCAGAGACAGCTTTGCACGTGGCCTTAATTGCGAGAGCATGCGTTCTTGACTAGGGATGGGACGATAAGCGGTATTATCGTTTATCGTGATAAAAAAAAAAAACACTCGCGATAATCGTATCGTGGAGATTTAGTTTATCGTGAAAACGTCCTCCGTCATGCACTGGGATCAATTCAACTTTTCATTTGCCGAGCTTCATATCCGGTAGGCTACCATTTAAACCCATATTGATAAAACATACTAATAATAGGCCTATATTACTTGATACAGTCTTTTTTTTCACTCTCAAACAAATCTCTTTGCCAAAAAATAGCCATCACAGCTTGTAGATCTGCTATTTTTTGGCAAGTGTTCTGCCTCGGCCAGGATAATCGATGTTTGGGATATTTTGATTATTGCGATAATATCGGAAATCGTGATTTGTTTGGTCACAATAATAGTTATATGGGGCACCTGCTGGACTACTGGTCCAGGCGCATACCACATAGGCTTTGAATAGCCTGCAGCGGGTCGCTGGTTCGATTCCCGAGCCCGACCAGATTTGCTGCGTGTCGCTCCCCATCTCTCTCCCTGTTTTCCATCAGTCTACTGTCCTGTCAATAAAGGCATAAAAGCCCAAAAATTATCGTGATATAACATTATCATATCGTCCCATTCCTATTCTTGACTTGAGGTACATTGGCACTGTGTGCGAGCACAGAACGTGCATGTGTCGTGTCAGCAGCAGCAACAAAAAAAAAGGTTCTACGTGAGAGTTTGAAGCACACTGGCCCAGCCAGCACGCCCACATGGGTCCCGCATGGGTACAGGGTGGGCTTCCCTACATGGGCCCCATGTGGGAATGTCCGCGGTTTCCACAAGGGTCCCTCGTGGGTTAGCCCACGTGGGCTCTGTGTGGGTTCTACATGGGCCCTGGGTGGGCCCCACCTCGGCTAATTTATATGGGACCCAGGTGGGAACCACTTGGGCTAGCCCACGTGGGCTCAACGTGGGTTCTACGTGGGCGCTGGGTGGGCCCCACCTCGGCAAATTTATATGGGACCCATGTGGGAACCGCCTGGGCTAGCCCACGTGGGTTCTATGTGGGAATGTCCGCGGTTTCCACAAGGGTCCCTCGTGGGTTAGCCCACGTGGGCTCTGTGTGGGTTCTGTATGGGCCCTGGGTGGGCCCCACCTCGGCTAATTTATATGGGACCCAGGTGGGAACCACTTGGGCTAGCCCACGTGGGCTCAACGTGGGTTCTACATGGGTCCTGGGTGGGCCCCACCTCGGCAAATTTATATGGGACCCAAGTGGGAACCACTTGGGCTAGCCCACGTGGGATCAACGTGGGTTCTGCAGGGGCCCTGGGTGGGCCCCACATCGGCAAATTTATATGGGACCCAAGTGGGACCCACTTGGGCTAGCCCACGTGGGCTCTGGGTGGGTTCTGCATGGGTCCTGGGTGGGCCCCACCTCGGCAAATGTATATGGGACCCAGGTGGGAGCCGCTTGGGCTAGCCTGTGTGGGCTCTAGGTGGGTTCTACATGGGCCCTGGTTGGGCCCCACCTAGGCAATTCTATGCGGGAACCATAGGGGATAAACGTGGGATCCAAGTGGGCTCAACCTTGCTCCTAGGAAGATTTTAATGGTAGACTAAAACAGTGTTTGACATGAACTGTGTTAATTATTGAAACACCTAAAATACATTTTGGATGAAATAGACAATATACTGTATATTTGACAACGTTTATTACAAAAATAAACAAGATAATAAAATACAATATAAATAAAGATAGCAGCAGCATGAAGGCAAACAGATCAAATGTGCAAGTGTACATACAGTACATTAAAAAAAACACTTGAAATGCAAAAAGAGATATTCCCATAATGCTCCACAGACTGCTAACAGAACAAAATAAAGGATAAAAAAATGTCCAAAAACATAAATTGTGTAAGAGGTGCATCAAAATCTTGAATTTTGTAACAAAACTGTTTTAGGGCATAGGTTTTCTGGAATCCACTGTTCATTCATGTTGCATTCATCAATCTGGGTCCGCTGTGCTTGTGGGTGTTTTTTTTAGCCAACCACAGGGGGGAGAGAGAGAGAGTTTGTCTAGGGGTGGCACATCATCCAGATCTTTTTCTGTTGTATGTCCTTACACTCCGTTGCAGCAATCCAGTCGAGTGTGTCATTGTCTAGGTCATGATCATTCTCGGCCACGATCACCATTCAGTGGCTGGTATATAGGGCAGCTGGTCATCACATGCTACACAGTCTGTGATGGATCCTGTGCTGCACTGAAACGTCCCACACCTGTCCTCAGGTGATTGAGGGTTGTCCACTCCTTACGGGGGAGGTGCTGGTCAGGAACATCTGTGAGATCCTTGATGAATTGGTGAAGCCTGGATGGTTCTGCTGCGTTCCACTGGTCTGTCCATCTTGCCTTCACCCAGGAAGCCTTAACCTTAGATATCTCCGACATGGCAATTCCTGAGTTTATGGCAAAAGTCAAAGAAAGGATTAGCCACAAGATATGAATGTAAAGTAGTCATTCTATCTTTAAACACACTTACACTGGCGTCACCAGGAATGAGATTTTAGTAGGCGAAATGCCAGCCGAAATGCCAGTGAAGTGCATTGCGACGCATTGTGAGCTTGTAGATCGGCTATTTTCAAATAGACAAAATGTATAGGGCTGAAGAGATTAATGTAGGCCTATGTTTTATAGCCTAATAATATTCTAAATAAGTAACTAGTAACTAAAGTCCAATAGTGTAGTACACAGGAGACAGACCATTTGGCGAGCGTGTGCACATTTGATTCTTTGTAAAGCCAGGTGACGATGACCCAAAGTAAACCCCCGTCACCCAATGAAAACAATAGCAAAGATTTGCATCTCTATAAGCAAGTTGAGTAGGCCTATGCTATCAGCTGCCTACTGTCTACGTGCCTGCTGACTGTGGACAAACTGGTTTTGAATGTTCAATGTTTTCAGGCCACGGACCCCTTTGTTGAGAGAGATGAAGCAGGGACCACCAAAACCTTTACATAGATTCCATATAGTTTCATCATGACAGGAAAATCATCATTGTATTTTGGATCCATGTCGATTTGTGTTTCAGATATTTAACCACTTGAACAGTCAATACTTAATAAAGTTGACATTTCACTCATTACTTGGTCTGCTCTTTTCCCTCTCTACAAAACCTCTTTGCCCAAATGTCTGATCTACAAGCTCACAACGCCTCGCAGTGCAAGGCGTTGTGAGCTTGTAGATCTGCTATTTTTGGCTCATGTTCTCAGAATATGGACGCTAGGGTTCAAGTGGTTAATATAAAAAATGAGAAAATAAGGTTTCTATCACACAAATATTTGGAGGACCCCCTTTAGTGACTCTGAGGACCCCCTAGGTGTCCCGGACCCCCTGTTGAAGACCCTTGATGTAGAATAAAAATGTAACTGCCAACCGTGATCTCTTCAACAAATCTGCCCCTTCCACTAGTTAGCTGCAGCCGTATGCTGTCACATTCAACTTCCGTTTTTTCCACACAACATTAAAGTTAGCCAAGATCAATATCCCAACAAAATCACAAACATTATGTAAGTTTATATTACCATTGTCACTTATGGGGTACTTCATTGTCTGTCTGTAGATTGAAGCCTCTGCTTTTCAGGTTTGGGTTGAGCACATTATTTGTCTTCAAGAAAGAGGGGACAAATGAGATTTCAAAAGTTAAAGCAATGTAAATTTCAATGTAGGCACACATATTTCAATCTGGCTTGATTTACAAGCTCATAACGTGCTGTGATGCTTTATTAGCTAGTAGAGCTGCTGTTTTTGTGGGTTTGCCCAGACTAGGAACACATTGGGTACATTAACCAACATATACAGTACATACGGTAAACCAACATACATTGTAATCTAGGGATTTAAAACATAATATATAACAATATTGGCCTGCCTAAATCCATGGTTTGAAATAATTTGTTACAATGTGATAACATAACATTACATCTAGAGCATAAAACATGTAACTTGTTGTTTAAAGATAATGTCCTTAGTTAAGTTGACAAAATCAACAAACCGTGAGTTAAAACTAGCCTGTATCTAGGCTAGTCTAGAACATTTTAGAATATAGATTAGACAATGAGGCTACTTACCATATACTTTTGGATTGTTTAAGGTCCATTCGTGGAAGCAAGTCCTGTCATGAAGTTCCTCACTCTCAAATGACAAAGAAAAAGTGATTCAGTTTCAAAAAAGTCTGGGAAGCACAGTGATTGGTTAGACGGTCAATAACACCTACATGTGAAATCACCCTGTATTCACATGGTAATGAGAGGCTTGGTTTGGTCTACTCACTGTGTGTGTCTGTCTGTCTGTCTGTCTGTCTGTCTGTCTGTCTGTCTGTCTGCCTGCCTGCCTGCCTGCCTGCCTGCCTGCCTGCCTGCCTGCCTGCCTGCCTGCCTGCCTGCCTGTCTGTCTGTCTGTCTGTCTGTCTGTCTTGTTGAACAAAATGAATGTGGTGTTGTAGCCTAACGTAGCCAGACTATATACTAATGCAGCTAACTAACTGCAGTATTGGGTGGATTGTTTAGCTCTGCTAGGCTAGTGGTGTTGTACAAAGCAGCTAGGTAAACTAACTAGCAGCACATAAAGCAAAGTCCAAAGTCTGGCCAATCGTGGGAACACAGACAGATTGTGTATGGCCTGAGGCCCACTTCCATGTTATTTTGATCAACATTTTGCCTGTTATCTCTCCTATTGGTACAGCATGGAATTGTTATAGCATCAAAGCCACGGATATTATTACTATTATTACCCAGGCCTAATTAGCCCACATGTAGCCCATGCAGAAACCGCGTGGGCCAGCCCACTTCCATCCCATGCCCAGTTAGCCCACATTTAGCCCATGCGGGAACCACGTGGGCCAGCCCACTTCCATCCCAGGCCCAGTTAGCCCACATGTAGCCCATGCGGAAACCACGTGGGCAGCCCACTTCCAACCCATGCCCAGTTAGCCCATATGTAGCCCATGCGGGAACCACGTGGGCCAGCCCATGTCCATCCCATGCCCAGTTAGCCCACATGTAGCCCTTGCGGGAACCACGTGGGCCAACCCACTTCCATCCCATGCCCAGTTAGCCCACATGTAGCCCACGCGGGAACCACCTGGGCCAGCCCACTTCCATCCCATGCCCACTTAGCCCACATGTAGCCCATGCGGGAACCACGTGGGCCAACCCACTTCCATCCCATGCCCAGTTAGCCCACATGTAGCCCACGTGGGAACCACCTGGGCCAGCCCACTTCCATCCCATGCCCACTTAGCCCACATGTAGCCCATGCGGGAACCACGTGGGCCAGCCCATGTCCATCCCATGCCCAGTTAGCCCACATGTAGCCCATGCAGGAACCTCGTGCCCCAGCCCACTTCCATCCCATGCCCAGTTAGCCCACATGTAGCCCATGCGGGAACCACGTGGGCCAGCCCACTTCCATCCCATGCCCAGTTAGCCCACATGTAGCCCACGCGGGAACCACCTGGGCCAGCCCACTTCCATCCCATGCCCACTTAGCCCACATGTAGCCCACGCGGGAACCACGTGGGCCAGCCCACTTCCATCCCATGCCCAGTTAGCCCACATGTAGCCCATGCGGGAACCACGTGGGCCAACCCACTTCCATCCCATGCCCAGTTAGCCCACATGTAGCCCATGTGGGAACCACTTGGGCCAGCCCACCTCCATCCCATGCCCAGTTATCCCACATGTAGCCCACGTGGGATCCACTTGGGCCAGCCCACTTCAATCCCATGCCCAGTTAGCCCACATGTAGCCCATGTGGGAACCATGTGGGAAAGCCCACTTCCAACCCATGCCCAGGTATCCCACATGTATCCCACGTGGGACCCATGTAATTTGCCCACATCAAGCCCATGCCCACGTGGTACCCAAGTAGCCCAACTCGTACCCATGCGGGACCCATGTGGGCGTGCTGGCTGGGGGGGGACATTCAATGTTCACCAATCACAGTTATGAAACAGCCAGGGCAATTTGGTGCTGCGGTCCCTTGGACAAAATATGAAAAGTAAATAAAACCTGAAATGACAGCAAACCAGCTGTGTTCAAGATCACGGCTGCCCAACATAACTAGACGATGCTTCAGAAGAGCAGCTAACCACAGCTATGGTACAAAGCGTCCTTCTTCCAAATTCTTCTTCAGTGCATTGAGAAGGTGGATTGGGGGGTGGGGGTGGGCCAGTGGTGGAAAGTAATTTACTCAAGAACTGTACTTTTGGGGTACTTTTACTTTTCAGTATTTTGATTCATAGCCTACTTCTACTGCAAATACTGTACATTTTACTCCACTACAATTATTTGAGAACAGATTTACATTATTTATTACAAAATAGTAATTATTATTATTACAAAATATACATTAACCCATTAAGCCTGTTTATAATAGCAGATCAACACTTACAACGCATTGCGGTGTGTGTGTGTGTGTAGATCTGCTATTTTCAAAGAAGTTTAACAAAGTTTGAAAACCATACGCACTTTTACTTTGGTACTTTTGGGAATATTTGGATGATGCAGTACTTTTGGACTTTTACTCAAGGACACATTTTGAATGCAGGACTTTTACTTGTAACAGAGTATTTCTATATTGTGGTATTGCTACTTTTACTTTACAAAAAAATCAGACTACTTCTTCCACCGGTGGGGTGGGGGGGGCAAAAAAATGCAGCCTGGCCAAGCGTGCGAGGAATGTACCAGACGTTCAACAACATCCTGAGGGAACAGAGAAGGAAAGCAGCGGTGCAGCTCTGTCCAGGAGCCGTGGCTATTTTTAGTCCACCCACCTCTCCTCATTAAAGAAGAGGTGCTTTTGTAACCCCAGCAGGTCTCCTTGAGGCCTCTTTTGGGCAAAATACCCAGAAGCCTGCAGGATAAGAGGGCTTCACCATAGCAAAGAGTCTTGAAAGTCATATCTATTTCTGCACTCTTTGACCGCATGCATGACACAAATTATGCAATGTAGGCATTGGCGTTTCGTCAAACTCTCACTCAGGAAATGGTAGACTTTTTTCTCTCATTAGCCTTTTTGAGGAGGCCAAAAATTCTCTGCAGCTCTCTTTCTTGAGCTGCCGAGTAGAAAATAGCACCACCTTTCATCGTGTTTTTCAGCATCTGACTGAAGTCAACTTTGTTGTGCAGAACTGCAGAGTCTGTCAAAGTATTTGCACTGAGGCAAACCTCGTCGCTCTTCTATCTCACCGAAACCTTGGCTAAAAGCAAAGTCTTTGTGTCACCAGCAGAAAGAGAGCCTTGTATGTGAAAAATGAGACAATATCACAAGCATTTTATTTCTATGATCCACCCATCTCTTCCAAACTATACATTTGGACCTGGACTTTATGAGCTTTGCTCTCATTAAAACTAGGTGGGACTTGGGTAGATCCGCCTGCAGTAAAAGTTCTTTTCGGCCATTGATAAAAGACTGGGTAAAAAGAGAAAGCATCAGCGGCTATAAGGTATAAAATGACATGCATGTTGAATGCATGTTTGCCAACTAAGTACAAAATGTTAAAGCGCTTCTGACAAAGGTGACAGAACTCAAACAGAGAAGATGATGGCCCAACACCAGCTGGAGAAAAGTTCCACGAATGACCTCTGCTGCCCAAAAGAGCAAAGGGGTTTAAGGGTTAAGTCAAAGTAAAGTCATGACAAAGGTGTGGTATCGTCACTGTCGGGACAGAAACCTCGTATCTCCACGTTTCAAATGTGTACTTTTTTTTTTTCGCGAAGTAAAGCCCCGCTTCATCATTCAAGGCCGTCGCACAAAAGTAGTGAAAACAGCGGATCTACAAGCACACAACGCCTCACGGTGCGAGGCGTTGTGTGCTTGTAGATCGGCTGTTTTCACTAGTCTAAATCATTTTCAAAATGATAAATACAAAATGAACGGTATTTGGACATACAAGGTTTCCACACGACAACAACGCTGTGCAAATGCTTTCCATCACTTGTTCGACCTACGGTGCGTTACTCGTATGATTGTGGGAACAGGTGCTCACATCAGCACCGTCGTCAACAACATTCTCACCAGAGGATCAACCCTTTGGGGAGACGCCTGTGGGAGCCATGTTTTCATTTGTAGGCACAAAAACAGCAGAAAAGCCCCGTGCCAGGGAACCTACTTTGATGTCAGAGGATATGAGATGGGCAAGGGTTGAACAGCACTAATGCTGAACCAGGGACTTGAGAGCAAAGGGGGTTAACAGTGCAACTCTCCCGCGGGAAAAGACTGCAAGATAATAAATATGAGGATATAACGTCAGATTAAAGTGTTGAACTAATGTCTGGGACAGAAGAGAAGGCCAAACCTAGCACTTTGTAACAGGGATGTGATTATATAACCTCAGCAGTAACTAAATCCCGGCCCATATTGGCCTACGTGTTTTTCACGTCCTTTAAATGCTGCCCTTATTGTCTCCGCCAGGCCGAAGGCATTGGCCGAGACTATGTTTCACACGCTGTCCGTCCGTCCGTCCGCGTGTGTGACCTTCTGTGGACAGCTAATCTCCGGCACCGTTGGCTTGATCGCAGCGAGACCCTGTATGCCAGACCAGAACTTCTATAATATAGAGATACACAGTCTATACACAGTCATTAAACTAAAAGGGTCTTTCAGATTTTACATATTCCATTATGATTGGCTAAGATTGGCTTCTAAAGTTTGCAGGAGTGCACCGTTTTGAACAAAAAGCCTCAAATCATGAACACAACGTTCATTTCCATTACATTTTGCACGCAAATTCCCACTAGGCAGAGAAAGAAATGCCACTTGAAATTCTCCAACCAGCCTCATGGTCAGATTCTATCCAACTTTCACGTAAATCGGTACACATTATCTCTATAGTTAAGTGATCAAGATCAAGACCCGTCCGATTTTTCATATTCCATCCTGATTGGCGAATTCCGAACATTGCTGGCCCACAATGACCTGACCTGGCGGAGACCTGTGCTCCGCGCAGCACTTTTTCTAGCTTTTTCTTTTTTTTCTCTTTTTTTTGCAGTCCTATGTTTGCAGCCTTGTACAGTTTAAACTCATTCGCAATAATATTGACATAAACTTGAGTTCAAAGAGTTTGCACGTGTCTGAGCAACTGCTCTTGATCCATACTGAATGAGATGTTTTTTCTCCGCTGGGTAGCAGAGGATGGCTGGGGGTAGTGGTGAGGGGCATGCTGGGGGTCATGGATGAGGAGAGGGGCCCCACGAAAAGTAATGGACCGTGTTGTTGTCTCGGTCTTCCCTGATCTGTGAAGTCACAGATAAAACACCATAAAACAAAACAATGTATCCCACAGTAACCTCATTGATCTTGGATTATTTCATTATCCCAGCTACATTCACTGATAACACAACGACAAAAAGTTTTTTTTGTGTAGCTTATCGTCGTTGTCGGGTGGAAATGTCCAAAACCGTTGGTTTTGCATTTTGAATTTTAAACTAGTGAAAACAGCCGATCTACAAGCACACAACGCCTCGCGGTGCAAGGTGTTGTGTGCTTGTAGATCGGCTGTTTTCACTACTTTTGTGCGACGGCCTTGTATGATGAAGCAGGGCTTTACTTTGCAAAAAGAATGTACACATTTGAAACTTGGAGATACAAGGTTTCCACCCGACAACGACATTATATACCTGTTGTGTTATTGCGACCGAAGGTCGCAGTTAAGTATGTAAACCGACACATCTTGTCAGTAGGTCCGTAACACCTCAATGTCTATAGCTGACCTCAATGCCTATGGATGACCTGCTCATATATGGAAGCTGACCAGCCCAGATATAGAGATCCCTGATGTCATCCTGCCCACATATGGAGGCTGACCTGCCCATATATGGATTATGGAGATCCCTGATAACTAGTCAGATATGTCCCAGTCCCAGAATATAATCTTATATGTTCATATTTCAACCAACATTACAAACAATAACAATAATCCTGTCAAACTAAAAAGTCCATATGATGTTGTGGTAATGACGTCAAGATCATCCCCATATGGGCTGTGATCTGGCCTAGTTCTGAACGTCATCATGACGTCATTTGGATTGCAGGGAAGATAAAAGTCCATACATGGGTATTCCCAGATGATGCCCTGTTAGGGGAACCACACTAACAGAAACCATACTACTGTATATGGCCAAGACAGATGGTTTTCGCCCTTAGGTGTCTTACTGGTTATATTTGTAGCAGCAAAAAGGATATTAGTTATATGACTTCTGTGGATCTATTCATATGACTTATTTCCAATTCATAATCAGAGAGAGAATTCATAATTAGTTTTAAAGCTCTTGTAATTAGAAATTAAATCATACAAAGATCTGTAATCAAAAATGAACTAGCGTGGGGTGCCCGCTTGCCTAGCGGTCCAGGCGCATACCACATGGGATCTGATGCCTGACAGTGTGTTGCAGGTTCGAATCCCAATCCCGACGACCTTTGCTGCGTGTCACTCCCTGTTTCTCTCCCCATTTCCTGTCAGACTATTGTCCTATCAATAAAGGCATAAATGCCCCCCCACCCTAAATAATAAGTAGTGGTTTACTTTGCAACATCTAGAAGGACGAGGAATTGAACATACTGTATTACAGGAATACACATCACAATTGGTGGAGATGTTTCAAATGAACCCCAAATCTTTTGACAGTAAACTATAAACATCTTTGGTCCCAAGAGCATTGTCCTCTTCCAAGCATGTGGCTAACTATAATGGTACGCCAAAGTTCAAGGAAAATGTGCTGTAAATATCGGCAATATCTTCTCATCTCTGGATGACAAACCCTGAAGGAAACCCACAGTCACGGGCCCTCCTCTGCATTTGTACAATCTCAGCAGGAATGTTACCCTGTGCAATCAGTTTGTCTGGGCCCATCACGGGGCACCTTGCCTGGGCTCTCCACCCTTCTGAGGGTCTAATAGCGCTGGTCAGCGCACTAACAGGTGAGGTCATTGGACAGGAAACGCAAGTCAGCTGAGGTAAAAGAATGCCATGAAGGAGAGCAGGGACGTGCAGAGAATGTTAGAGACGCAGGGGCTGACATTTCTAAAAGTGGCCTTTTGGTGAAAATATTGAAAATAGCAGACCTCCAAGCTCACAACGCGTCGCAGCGCGACGCGTTGTGAGCTTGGAGGTCAGCTATTTTCGGTGCTTGATACCACACTAAATAAACGAAGCATAAAAAAGGCAATACTGGAGATGTGGCCAGTGAGGCCAATTCTTTCAGCATAAGATGCTGCATTCAAAGACAAGGTATTTCTCTTGAATGCTGCCTTCAGGTATGGCATGGAAAGAGGGCATTTGCATTTCTTTCACCCAGAGGCGTCAATTGGGTATGGCAAGCTATGGCAGCTGCCATACCTTGGCTACAGGGGAAAACAAATAAAATGTACTTCTTAAAATCACGCCTGTTGCTAAGATATGGCAACATGACTGGTGTCTTGGCGCGCGTGCAAGACACCAGTCATGTTGCCATACCTTAGCTTTTTCTGAACTGACGCCACTGCTTTCACCATAGTGAAAACTGCGTTCGCGATCTGGAGAGGGCACTTTTTTACAGACGGATAAAAGGGCAGGGGCTCAAGCCCCCTTTGACGTCTATGTGTGCACGTGCCCGAAGGAGAGGTTCTCAAACTGCGTAAGGTCATGGCCTATCCTCTCCTCTGTCTCCGTGCTCAGCAGGCGGTCCAGGAAGCGGACGATAAGCCGCTTGGCCCTCACAAGTCGTCCATGATACGAGAGCAGGGAGTCGACGCAGGCCCGGGAATCTCACAGGATGTTGATGTCTGACATCTTGGTGTTACGGGAAGAAGAGTGCTTCTCTCTGAAACCGCAGTGGCTGAGCACCGACCAGGGGCGTCACAAGGGGGGCGGAGGGGGGGGGAGTGGGACTGAGTTACTGGGGCCCAAGGTGGAGGGGCCCTAAGTATTTTATGCTTTAACTATTGAGAAATAGCAGATATACAAGCTCACAGCGCGGCACCGAGTGCTGCACTGCGAGCTTGTAGATCTGCTACTTTTGAAAGTCTGTGCAAATCTTTGAATATGTGTATTTTTTAGGCAAACTAGAACTAAATATTTTGAGATGGGGTCCGTGGCCAAATACATATCATTTTGGGGGTCCTTCACATGAAAAAGTTTGAGCACCACTGACATAGAAACAGGTTTTTCAAAGAGTGGGAGACGGAGTTATAGGGCCCAAGGTGGAGAGGCCTTAAGTATTTTATGCTTTAACTATTGAGAAATAGCAGATATACAAGCTCGCAGCGCGGCACCGAGTGCTGCACTGTAGATCTGCTACTTTTGAAAAGCCGTGAAAGTTTGTGCAAATCTTTGAATATATGTATTTTTTAGGCGAACTGGAACTACATATTTTGAGATGGGGGTCCGTGGCCAAATACATATCATTTTGGGGGTCCTTCACATGAAAGAGTTTGAGCACCACTGACAATAGAAACAGGTTTATCAAAAAACCTTCAAAAGAGTTGCACAAACTTTCACGATTTGCCAAAGATAGCAGATCTACAAGCTCGCAGCGCGGCACTCGGTGCCGCGCTGTGAGCTTGTATATCTGCTATTTTTCAATAGTTAAAGCACAAAATAACGCAGTGAATCCTTGTACCCAGGGGGGCCCAGAATTTTGGTGCGACGCCCCTGGCACACAGACTAGCGCCGAGTCCCTGTGCTCTGACTGTACTCTTTTGCAGCACGGGAGTGTGAGAGGGAGTTTGGGGAAGTGTTGACTTTGTGATGAGGATTCTTAATTCCAGGGATCTGAGCACCGGACTGTGGTCGGTGACTTCATGGCTGGGACTACTACTGGCTGGAGTGAGTCACCGGAGCAGGCTTCAGTACAGCAGCACCAGGCCAAAAGCACCAAGCTGAGCTGTCATTCCGATTCAAACACCTTTAGCCATTTCCACTGTTTTGAGCACAACACAGGATGTAGTTAATTTCCGAGTATCCTGCTGTGTGCGTAACAACCTGTTGAGTCAGGTGGCTTGTTTTCACTCAAGGTGCCCGTGAACACCAAAAGGCACTTAGGTCAAGGAATCATTATTCAATGAAGCACAACATCCACTGAATTATTTTAATCACACCTTCCTCTTCAGCTCCACCTTCCTTGTTCCTCGCCACCTGCAGACGTTTAGTGACCTAACTATTGCAGGAAACAGTCATATTTGCTGTGTGATGAAACAACAAACAGCTCGACACCTCACACAAACCTCACTGTTGCTTTTTTTTGGAGCGGTGAAAGCGCTCCCAATGAACAGGTATATCCGTGGGTATGTGGCTGGCTGGCTGGGTGGGTGGGTGGCTGGCTGGCCCTGTCCGTAGCCTGGGCAATACCTTGAGTGGCCACACACAACACACTAGTTAAAGGAGGGGCGCTGTTTTGTGCAGGCCAGGCACACTCACCACTCACTCACAGGCACAGTTTACACTCACTCACTCACTCACATAGGGTACAGCTGCTCAAATTCACCGCTCCACTTCGAACCGAGGTTTGATTTTTTAACTAGCATTTTGTTACTGGCCTCCCAGTGGACATACATGGTACCACAACAACATGCCAGTTGTTTAACAGCCTCACTGAACATCGCAGTGACATACAGTATTCACTGGCTTTCTCACTGGCTCACACATTGATATTATTGTAATACCAATGTAAATCTTTGGAGCGGTGAAAGCGCTCCCAATAAACAGGTATGTCCGTGGGTATGTGGGTGGCTGGCTGGGTGGCTGGCTGGCCCTGTCCGTAGCCTGGCAATACCTTGAGTGGCCACACACAACACACTAGTTAAAGGAGGGGCGCTGTTGGCACACTCACCACTCACTCACAGGCACAGTTTACACTCACTCACTCACTCACATAGGGTACAGCTGCTCAAATTCACCGCTCCACTTCGAACCGAGGTTTGATTTTTTACACAAGAAACAGATATCTTAATGTAAATTCCAAGCACTTGGACAGTGATTGTCAACCTTTTTTATTTCAAGGACCCCCAGTTTGATACGCATTAGGCCACAGACCCTTATTTGATGCATTTCTGAGCGTTACTTTGTCTGGTTCCTCAAAAATATCGGTGCCATGGCATTGCTCCGAAGGTTCATTAGTCCGAATTTGTTAAGAATACTATGCCCAACTCTAACCTTAACCCTAACCTTAACCTCAGTAACTCCAACTAAATTCGGACTAATGAACCTTCGGACTAATGAACCTCGGACTAATGAACCTTCGGACTATGGGCAGTCCCCAAAATCTCCGGTCCCCAAAAAATGTCCGGGGCTCTGAAGCATAGCATAGGCCTACTGTACATCTGATATGGCCTACATCTTGGCACAAACGGCTCAAAGTTTGTTGTACACCCAGGGTCCCATTGGCCAGCTTCGATCGCAGGACGCGCTTCTTCTTCTTCTTTCGTGTAACATCGTCCTCGATGATTGGTTGGCGACATTTTATTTCGCAAGATTTCCTGTTACTTGGGGGAGGCCATGAGGTGGCTGCCGTCAATCAAATTTTACGTTAAAATCAATCGATCAATCAGACAGGCTTAGTCATTTCAAACAATATTTATGTACGTGTATGTTTTATTAATGTAAGAGCATAGGAACCGAAGAAATTGCTCTTGGATTAATAAAGAAATAATAAAAAAGCTTGAAAACTGTTTCTGAACTGTCCACAGCACGCCTCTTCTTAGACACAGAGTGATCAAACCTAAATGGTGCCAACTTATCATGAACATTAGCGGGGACCTTCTTTTTTCCTTTTAACTAAATTCAAATGTCCTTTTATAATGTATTTCCTCTGCTTAAGGTTTTATAGCAATTGCTTTGTTGTTTAAATGTGCTATATAAATAAACTTGCCTTAGCTGTGGACTCCCTGTAAACCCTTCAAGGGCCCTTGGGGGTCCCTGGACCCCATGTTGAGAACAAGTGCAGTGGGATCATAGACACAAGTCAGAATGCAAGGGTGGTGAGGTCAGCTGAGCGCACCACAGGGAGCTCTCTCCTACGCCTGCACTGCACATGCAGGACAGCAGGTGCTTAAGTAGGGCAAAAATAATTATGAAGGGGCAAACGCCATCCCAGTAATGGAAAAAAAATCTATTGTGAAATAGATTGTGAAAATATCAGATCTACACAACGCCTCTCGTTGCGAGGCGTAGTGAGCATGTAGGTCAGCTATTTTCACAATTTCTGCCTCTATTATTTGACAATTTGGACAATATGTTTAATTTGTCATTTTAGAGGTATTAAAAAGTCCTTAAATTGGCACTTTAGAAATGTGAAGACACCCTCCATACACTTAAACTTTGTGTTGGATTGTTTACAGTTGAGTGAGAAAACATTGTTTCACATTAAGTTAATCATCTGGGGACCCCCCAAAATAATTGGGGGGTCGTGTGTGATGTGATGACATCATCAAACGATAAAGTCGACTTCAACTCAACATTTTACTGAGTCGAGTCGACTTGCAAAAATCACAAGTCGTTAATGCCCTAGCGTGCAAGCGTGCGTGCGGGTGTTTGTGTGTGCACGTGTGTGTACAGTATGTCTATGTACTGTATCTGTCCGTCCGTCCATCCAACATTCTCTGTGGAACATGATGTCCCATCAACATTTCACTGCTTGTACCTGTATGGGTAACTAAGTGACAAATAAAGAATTCCTGGTTCTTGACAGAGGCATCTGTGATGGGAAGTAGCCCCATTTGATAACCCCAGTGATGAACCCGCCCTCACCAACCCCACTGTCCTCGGATGTTCAAGTGCTTTCACTACAGAACATCCCAAGGAAATTACACCACATCCGGTGTACAGTATTGTTATGCATATAAATACATACATTATGCCTTTGAACCCAAGCTTCTAAGCATGACTTAGGTGGTCTAAGACTGAGGATTTGGGGCTTTCCATCCTGCTTACATCGGCTATGCATGTACAACTTATATAGCCAAAGTAAGCAGGATGGAAAGTATCCTTCTTACTTATACTTACTATAGGCCCATTATATTCCCTGGGGAACATAGGCCATGGATGAAACTCTTCCATCCTCTTCTCTCTTTGCCCTGCAATTATCCAGTTGCTGCCATGACAGCCCTTCTGTCTTTGTCTCCTGTTCTGCGTTTCTTCACCACGCTGGTGGCTCTATAGGTCTTCCTCTCTATCACCTGCCGGTGACTGCTCTCCATTCCGACATGTCGCTACTCCGACATTGAC